>NW_009629307.1:55707-58571 GCF_000690535.1 Cariama cristata | reverse complement strand
CATTTTCATGGCAAAGGTTACAGCGCAAAACAAAAACTCTGCCCTCTGTGAAAACAGCAAGCTCCAAATCACTACCTGTAGTACACAGATCAATGTTAACTTTCTTATGCTGGATAGCATTAATATTGATTATAAAAATGAGATGTTAATAATTTAAACCTAGATTTAAAACTAATAATAAAACTGTGAACTCTTAACTTTGCATCTAGCAAAGGGAAGACAGGCAAGATAAGAAGGGGAATGGCGTAAACAAGAAGGAAGACCTGAGAAAGGAAATGGCAGAGAGCAGGCCTGGGTAATGAGGTGCTGAAGCTTCAGCTGTTCCAAGACATGATTCCACACTTCTTCATACTCACATTTTCAGGTTTGTTGTGGAACATGACCCTTCCCTGAGGAGCGACATCAGAGAGGCTTTGTGATTATGGCTGCCTTTGTTAAGACCTCAGTTCATGGGATAGATGCTGATTGTGTATTTCTTGATGGAGAAAATGACTGCTGAAGACCCAATCAACCTTATGTCTACCTGAGGATATTCCTACCGTGTGTTCAGCACTTTGTTTTTTCTTTACCATGGTACCAGCAGGTGTTTATGGAGGCTTTATCCTTTTTATACTTTCAAGGTAGAAATAATTCTTGAATTTACCATGGCTATCTAATAGAAGTACCTTGGGTGGCGCATTGCACAAGTTACCTATTGTGAAGCCTGTGAAGCACTCTCCATTATGCTACCCTGCATCTTAATATCTTCAAGATGCAGCAAATCCTTTTTTGATTTAGAAGGAATGTGTGGTTGATATTGGTGAGAAGAGTTTTCCTGCTATATCCTGTGGTTCAGTGCATAAAATATTGATATTGGCACATTTTGCTGGATTTTTTTTTTTCCTGCTTCTGTAATGGATGGCTTTTATGTTTGTATATGCTTGGCATTTGAACACTGATGGACCACATATGATTAGACTCTTTCCATCCAGTCTATATATTCCTCTTCTGAGCTCTGGTGATTATTTAGCTAATTGTGCAGAGTTTAAGTAAAACTTTAGAGATTAAATGAATTTACTCTTCCTTGTTGGATATTGTACAATTTTTGTATTATGTAAATTTTGTGTTCTGGACGGATTCCTATGTGAAGAGTTAGAAGGATTAAATTGATGCTAGCAAGCTCCAGAGACTTCACTATGCTTCTGAGATCCCATGGTGCATGGCACAGTGATCTGTCTTCCTCCTATAGTACAGAGCAACGCAGTGATATGGAAAAAGGTAGCAAAAATGTTTCCCATGTGCCTGATTCTAGAGTCTGTTGAAGAAAGCTGGTGTAAATACCACAGACAGATGCTGAGGAACCTGTATAAAGTGCCTTTATGAACCTGAGACTGTAATGTTAAAAGGCTGCCTACATGTTTGTGTGAGGAGGTGGACACCTTGGGCCTTTTAGCGCTCTGTGGTCATTATGAAAAGGGATGTGACTGCTGCATGCTATCCCCCTGAACTGAGGAAATACTGCTTGGACCAATTATAGTAGCTTCAGGGCACCTTTACACTAAGAACACTTCTTCTGCACTTACCATGCTTTGTTGTCTCAATCTATAAAGTCAAACTGGGAAAGAGCTTCTAGAGCACTGGGAGTTATGATGGTCCATTGAGAGTCTTGAGCATTCAGCAACTTTGATCTTCTAAGTAATGACATGAGGTTGGGGTCTGGAAATAGCTGCTTCTGTTGGATGAAGCACCAGTCCAAACAAGCTTCAGAGCTGCTGGTCTAGAAACATTTGCTGAATTTCCATATGAAGTGATTTTTATTTTAAATGTTGTATCAAGTTCCAACTTTTCAGCAGTCTCCTTTCTCAAATTGTTAAATTTTCCAACTGGAAGTACTGACGTACTGGAAGTACTTTTTTTTGCCCTGATGTCTGCAGTAATTTTTTTTTTCTCTTTCCTGGTTTTAGGCTACCTTTGCTTGTTGTTACTTTTTACTGCATTTATATATTATCTCATTCAATTTTTTTCTATCTCTTTGAAGCATGCTGAATTTTAATGAGTATGCAAATTAACATTAGCCTTCCCCATCTACTTGCTGGCCTGCTGCAGTTCTCCTCATGCCCTCTCGACATTTTAAGTTTTACATCCAGATGGTGCTGGCTAGAAAAGACAATTTCTCTCCCATGCAATTTTCATGGGGAGGGAAATATTCTCCCTAGCCGGTGGGGGGAAGGGTTTGGAAGAAGGAATTATTTTTGTATTATTTGGTCCAATTAAATTGGATCAAATACTTATATTTAAAAATATTATGTTTATATTTAAATATAGTTTAACTATTTGTGAGGATAAACCCAGCAAAACAGCTCCATTAAAAGAAAATCAATTTCTTGTTTTAAGCCATTCTCTAGGCAGCAGGCTTCCTAGGCCATCAGAGTGTTCAAGGTTATGGGTACTGTGAGAATCTGTGGTTTCCAGCTTTGTAGACAACTGGCAGAATGCAGATTTTCCCCAAATTTTGAGTCCGCTTTATTTACAGTAAATGAATAGTAATATTTCTGCCTGTTTAAAGTAGTGGGTGCTTTAGGGCTCAATGCTCTAAATTGCCCACAGATGAACGTAAGGAATACTGACACATATAAAGAGTTCTGTCTGGAGACCTGTTCTACTTTTTTTCTATTTTTCTGGTAAAATGATGCCTGCCCTTACACTTTCTACCTAACTTTTTTTCCTGCACTAGACATACCTGGAGGGTGGCTTAGGTTAGCTCTGATTTACAACAGAAAGCTTTGTCTCGCAACAGTGAGGAGACCACAATGAAAGTTACAAAGCATCAGTACACATTTCATAGAATCATAGAATGGTTTGGTTGGCAGGGACCTTAAAGACCA
>NW_009629307.1:0-55253 GCF_000690535.1 Cariama cristata | reverse complement strand
AGACAATGCTGCAGGGGGGGGGTCTCACCAGAGCAGAGTAGAGAGGGAGAATGATCTCCCTTGACCTGCTGGTCACACTGCTTTTGATGCAGCCCCGGAGATGGCTGGCTTTCTGGGGTGTGAGTGCATGTTGCCGGGTCATGTTGAGCTTCTCATCAACCAGCACCCCCAAGTCCTTCTCCTCAGGACTGCTCTCAATCCATTCTCCACCCAGCCTGTATTTGTGCTTGGGATTGTCCTGACCCACATGCAGGGCCTTGCACTTGGCCTTGTTGAATTTCATGAGGTTCGCACAGGCCCACCTCTCAAACCTTTCCAGGTCCCTCTGGATGGCATCCCTTCCCTCCAGTGTGTCAACCATGCCACACAGCTTGGTGTGGTTGGCAAACTTGCTGACTATGCATGCATTTCCTGTGAACAAACTTGCTAAAAAGTTACAATGTTATAACTGTAATAGTTAATTATTTTATATTTATGAAAGGAAGATGTAGCAAGCCCATGAAGTCTCAAATCAAGCAGACAACCTTTTGTTGGGAGGTCAAAGATCCTGCAAACTTCCTGAGAGATACTGAGCATCCCTGTGTGCCACCAAAGAAGATCCTGCTCTTTCCTTTGGTGTTTAGCAAACATCAGTACTTTCAAAGCTGCTTCGTGCCCAGCAAAACAGGAGGCTAGCTTTGAAGTGGCTCACAGTGGTGCTGCTAGCAGAGTAACTACAGCAGTACACTGCTTGATTTGCAAAATACCTCAAATCACTTGCACGCATGTAGCAAACACCATTGCAGATAACTAAGGGCTGTACCTCACAATCTGTGTGAAACTTCAATGGAGTGTATCCTGTGCGTCTAAAAGTTGCAAGAAGCATCAGTTATGGTGAATTCCCCTTACAGACTTGAAGCACTTTGTATTTGCATGTTTTGGTGTGGGTTTTTTTTAATAGAAGTCCAGTGAATTCATGAAACAGACTTTATAGAGAAAGAAAATTTTACCACTTCTTCACCTGAACAGTTTGCCCGTTGTCTTATGTTTCCTGTATTCACATACACAGTTATGCCCTTTCATCCGTTTTTTCCTTGACTTTCTTCTGTGTTTGCACCTCTTTTCCTCACTTTTCCCAGCATTATTTGAGTGTTGGGAACCAAAGGATACAACTTAGACCAATCGTCAAATCTTAAGCTTCAGACAGCTGCCAGGTTTGGGCACACGTGTAAGATCATTACAAATTTGAGAACCGCTAGCTTCATTGCCAGTATGAGCGCCTTGACTCTGTTGCAAGAATTGTATTGTAGTTTTATAGCAAACGTTAAATAAAACTATGAGAACCACTGTGTTAGGCTGTTTAAATGACAGGCACTTTCTGGTTATTCATACATAAGGACAAATACTTCTGAAAATATGAAGTTGTTTAACCGAATAAGATTTTGCACGCTTTGAAAGCAGGACTTAATTTTCTTCCTCCAAGGTATAAAATGTGGATTTTAAAATACTTGTAGAAAATACTTATTTTATCAGAGTTGAAAAAAGATGCAAGGATGTAGCTACAAAGCGATTAAGACCACAAGTCCAAAGACAAGTTTGGTGTCATTAATTTCTATTAAATATCTAGGTAACTTGGCCATTTCAAAATTTTAGTTCCATGCTGTGAGTGGAATTGTTTTATTTGCCTCGTTTCAAATGCCAGAGACTTGACTTTACTGACATCATTTAGTAATGCATTAGCAGGCTTACACAAAATATTAAAGCTAAATACCAGTGGAAATGCATTTTATATCTAAATGCTAAGCCCCTTTAGGAAGTATTGAACATGGAAGGGTTTTTCTAAAACAAAATAATTTTAGCTACTACTAACTAACAAATCCTTACTGGTTTTGTTACAGAATAAGTCTATTGGTCCCTCACCAGTTAACATAATTTTATGACAAACCTACTGGAAATCTGAAAGAAATAAAATTCTGCTTGAGAGAGATGAATTTCCAAATGTCTAGTGAACTGGAAAGGTTTCCTCCTCTCTAGCAATAACGTGTAACACAAACTCCGAGACAAGTTTATGAGGCTTTTGATGAGCACAAACCAATTAGTGCATCACTAAAAGTGCTGTTTTAGGATTCTGAGAGTACAAAGCACCCACAACTTCAGGTGAAATCACAAATTGGGCTGTGCAGTAGTACTGTCCTCAGTATTCAACGGGGCAATTGGAGACCACAGCATTGTCGGCAAGTAGGTTTCTGCCGTGTGCCAGCGTGCTGGGGAGGGGTGACAAGGCTGCAAGGAGCACTGCAGACCTAGGAGAGACTGACAAGTGCGTTTTGCAGGTGGAGTGTCCATTTCTGCCTTGTGGGGAGTGAGACTGCTTATTTTCCACAAGTAGGCATGTTCTGGGGTTTATGGACCAACCTTTTGATCAGATTAAACATGGGTGATGCTTCCCTTTGCTAATGAGACTGGTGTTTGGGGGAAGAATAGTGAATGTTTTTGAAGACAGTGTTGACACACATTAAAGTCTCTTGTCCGTTTCTTCTAGACGCTAATGTAAAAATATGAGGTGCCAGCAGTAGATGGGTTAATGTGAAAGAAACAACATCCAGAAAGGTTTTGCTGCTGCAATGCAGCAGACTTGTTTAAGACTTCTTTGCTTTCGCTTTCAGAGCTGTGGAACAAACACAGAAACATAAGCACTTCTGTGGGGTGCTGCCATTGAGGATGTGTCTTTGAAAAGCATGGTGGTTAGCAGCTTGATGGATAACAAAGCAATTTTACCTCACAAGAATTAGTGCAAGGGAGGTGGGCATCCCTGGAAAGACTTAAGAAATGCACAATTTAAATACACAAAGATAGTACATACAGCATGAAGGATGGATGCGTAGAAGCAGACTGATGAAAATCAGCAGCTGGAAGATATAACAGCTTCTCTGAACAGGTATTTGCTCCAAAAGATCTGTCACACTAGTGATGAGACTGGGCAGCCAGTGGCACTTGGTTAGTGCGGTTAGTGTGTTCTTGCTGCCTCTTTTTGAATGGTTAAATTTTTATTATGAACATAATCTTCCTCAGATTAATCAAGGTCAATGAAGGATGGATGGAAAAAACAGGGTAAAGATGCTTGTTAGTGGAGCACAATACTAAATGATTGGCAGTAGAGCTCCTAAACAGCTCTAGTTAGAGACAGATAAAGAAGCAGAAGGTGTTGCTGCCTCTACAATGCTCATGATTTGTCAAGAGCCAAATACAAAGGACAATGTCAATGTTTAATCACCCACAGAGAAAGTTGGCGGAAACTTTTTATGTTGCAAATTCTGAAAGATGAGACTTTTAAAGGGTGGTGTTCACTAATGGTGAGGACGTCTGCAAAGCCGGGACCGAATAACTATGCTGAAGTCCATTGCTTTGCTAGGGATGAGAGTGATGCTTTCAAATCACTGCGGTCCTGGGGCGTTGTATTTGGGTATGGAATAGGTGCGTGTTAAACACAGATCATCCTTGTTTATTGCAGCACATGCTGGAAGATGGAAAGGCAGGTATGTTAGGGTATTTTGGTTTTGTTTGTCCAGGGAACTGTCTGTCCTTCTGAACTCTCCTCAAGGACCCTTGGTATAGCTCCAACTAATTCTCTTGATCCTCCCTGTTCATTTTCTTTCCATTGTAAAGTACAATCTGCCTTCAAAGCACTCACCACAGAGTATGACAAGTGTTAAAGAAATCTCTTTGCCCTAGGTTTCCCGCAGCAGAGTCTCAGACATCTGATCTTAGAAAAATAATTAATTTATTTGGATGGTACAGCAGAATGACAGCTTGAGCTGGGTGCCTCTGGGGAGGGACCCCAAAACAAAGAAAACCTGGGGTTTTAAACCCTTACAATCTATGCAGCCCCTCTCCATGCGCCCTTCACGTGCCTTTCGGTCCAATGCTCAGTCTCTTCACGCGCTGTCCGCATGCCTCTTGGTCCAATGGTAATTCACGGTCTGGGGGCTCAGCTCTTTCTCTTTGGTTCTCTGCCTCCGAATGCCTGACGGGCCATTTGTTGTTCTTATCTTGATGGTTTGCAACTTCTGCTGACAAAGTTTCCTCCTT
This sequence comes from Cariama cristata, assembly GCF_000690535.1. Classification (NCBI taxonomy): domain Eukaryota; kingdom Metazoa; phylum Chordata; class Aves; order Cariamiformes; family Cariamidae; genus Cariama; species Cariama cristata. The sequence goes on along the minus strand of NW_009629307.1, from coordinate 51,185 downwards.
ATCTTCTTCCAGACTCCCCCATAGCCAAGCAACCAGGTCAGGATGAGCTTCTGGTGTGCAATCTGGAATTCCTTCTCCTGCTAACTAAGACTAGGTGAAGTTATTCAGACAAAAGAATATATTTTAAAAAAATAGAGTATAATTAAAAAGTTGGGTTGGTTAAACTTATTCTGTAACAGCAAGCCATTCCCAGTGGCTGAATTTAGATGTTAGTCTCCAAATAGTATCTCACTACATCTTCAAGTTTTGTCAGTTTATTGTAAAAAATACATATCCCTTTGGAATAGTGCAGTCTCTGGAATTCTTACTTTTTTCTTAAGAGTCCATATTATTTACATTTGTCTTTATAAATGATTATTTTGTGATTACTCTCTAACTTTTAAGTGTCTTCTGACCCAGTTCAAGGTGTAAGTGAACCTTAATGCATTTTTTTATTGTGCTGCACCTGACTTCAACTTTGTTTACAAAAGCAAGATGATGCCGACAGTGTTTTGTTGGGAAACTTTAACATGTTTGTCCTGGGTTGGCTAAAACAGGACCCTTTCTTCTTTCAGTATATTTTTCCTTCAGTTAAGATTTTTCTAAGTAACTGCACTTTCTGAAGCTGACTACAGGTTTTTCAGGCAGTGCCTGCTTTTAGGGTTGGTGGTGCTGAAGGTTTGCAGTTGTTGCTGGGGTAGTGGGGGGATTGTTACGGAGAAAGGCCCATGTGTGTGCCCTTGTTCCCTGCGGGCGCTCTCGTGGTCCGTGTGTGGGGAGACGGAAAAGGGTCGCACCCCCAGGAAGCTGCAGAGGGGACAGGTGACCCAGGACTGATCAATGCAGTATTCCATCCCGTACACATGGATACTTTGTGTAGAGCTCAGGGATCCTGGGGGTCAGTCCTCTTTCCTTTTCCCTCATGGCCAGCATCCTGGTGGGACTCGGCTCACTCTCCCGCCTCCGACCCTGATCCGTGCATCCCTGAATCCAGTTCCTGTTGGCTGCGGAATCCAGTCTGGGACGTCTGGGTGCCCGCCCTGCCGTGTGAGCGCTGCAAGCCACAGCAGCGCGGCATGTGGTCCCGTGGTCATCATCGAGAAGATCAATATTGGTTTTGTATATTTCTATTTCTATTATTAGTAGTATTAGCATTATTTATACTCTTCTTTCATTGTTACTGTTTTATTAAAGTTATTTTAACTTTCCAACCCATAAGTTTCTCTCTCTTTTCTCCTCTCCTTCCCGTTCTGGGAAAGGTCGGGGTTAATAGAGAGCATCTACCACCCGCTTTAAGTGCTGGCCTGGCCTTAAACGGTGACAACATTAGAAGGGCAGGATTAACAGTGAGGATGAACTCATGCAAAAGTGAAGTTCCTAGAACAATCTTTTCTCCACCTGCTTGCATTTATCTGTTATAAAAGTGTTCTTCACTTTGACACTTAAGCAAATCGGTGAGGGGGAGGGAATATAGCCTATCTTATAATACAACATAATATGCAAAGGAGAGTTGCTCAGTTTGGCATGTGGAGGTATATTTGCTGTATCTAATAATCTTTTTAACTTTGCAAAGAATATGACCATATAAAAAAGGTCACTCTTTTGCAATGTTTGCTCTTAATAGCAGAGGCACATTGCAGAGGCTGTTCTTTTTAAAGATGGCACGTAAGACCCAGCTGCAAAATGTATGCATGTGGCTGGCTCCATGCAGGTGGCTAATTCTGCAAGGGAAAGTACAGAGCTTTCCATGCAGAGCCAGAGTTTACCCTGTGCTTGCCAGCGTTTCACCAAAGGTATTGAAATTACTGTATAAAATGAGGATTACTGTCAGCTGCCCTGTGACCGGTGACCAGCCTGGAAAACTGATCCCACTGGTTGGATTGTGTTCTTTTCATGTTTCCTGGGTGAAAAGGAGAACTGCAATTACCTGGGTGCTGCCTTTCCTCATCATCTGGTTTCATTTGTCCTACTATACACCACACACTCCTGTAGAGCCAGGCATAACCCTGGCAAGAATCTTTATGGTGCTTGCAAATCTTCTGTTCATCCCCACTCTGCATAGCAGAACCACGGCAGGTTGGTTGATGCTGAGGCTTGGTAATCGCACATTAAGTGTTGGTTCTGAGTATGTGCAGCATTGAGCATATTGCTCTGTTGTGACTGGTTTACAAAAACACATACAGACATGAAGTTTTGTTTTTTGTTTTTTGTTTTTTTTTTTTTTAATTTCTTTTAAATTCTCTACTTCAGTATTATTTCATGAGGGGGCTTGGTATTGCAATACATTGCAAAACTATTTAGATAAATGATTTGTGATACCAATGAGATACCCTCAATGTGCAAATGTTTTCTGAATAAGTGTGTGTGTGTTTAGCTGGATATGTGATATACAGGGGTTATGCCAATTCCTCATATGAACTGGGAAATAAAAATCTTTGAATGTTCTTCTCATCATGTAATTGGATTGACTGACAGATAGTACAGACTGTTATCTTCAATGAATAAATGAAGGAAGTGGTAAGTACGTGAAACTTGTGCCCAGTGGCAGTGGAGTATATAGTACGTGAATCATTTTGTCACGACTTTGAAGCATGTACTCTGACTTGTAACTTGATTGTTAATGTACTAGGTAATGTTGCAAAATAAAAAAATTCAGAAAGAATGTTTCCTCCTTTATCCACAGAAAAATGCAGATGAAGTATAAACAACAGCACCCTGAGTCTCAAAAGGTAAAGAAATGCAGACAACTGGTGGGTGGCCTGACATCAGCTCAAGGTGAACAACAAAGGAAAATGCTGGAACAATCAGCCCAGACTGAGAAACACGGGATTAAAATGTCAGAAGTTGCAAAGACATCTGATTCCCACTGTCAAATGCAACTTTTGGTGAGTTTTAATATGTATAGTGCTTCTGAAATTGAGTTTTGTGACTTTGTCACTTTCTTAAGTCACCTCACTGCTTTTGTGAAATATCAGTCTCTCAATAATTAAGGCAGTAGTAAGCTTTTCTTTATGAACTGGTTTTCTTTTTTCTCCTCTTGATATATAGTGCTCAGAAATGGTTCTGTCAGCTTCAGCTGTAAATCTCAAGTCCATGACAATGGAAGTAATTTTGGGAAAAAAATGGCAGTGTGAAAGATATGATGTTGACCATAAAAAAAAAAAAAAACAAACCACAAAACAAACCCACAAAAAAAAAAAAAAAAAACCACCACCACCAACAAAAAAACCCAAAACAACAACAACAACAAAAAAAACCCCCAAAAAACCCAAAAAAACCCACAACCCCAACAAATTGTGGCTAGAGTTTAGATGTCACAAATCTTAGTAAATGTAGAAACAGGGAGTAAACAAAGTCATATGATATTGTCCATATGTCTCTTATTTTTGGTCTTTTGAGTATGTGCAAAAATAGTTGTAGGTTTGTGGCAAATATGAGAAGCTGTCATGTATTTCGGATAAAACCTTGTTAATTGCAATAGACCTGAGTATTTGAAGGTTTGCTGTTGTTCTTTATGATAAATGGGCTTAATTGTGTCTATGGTTGGGTAGATATTGGAATCCTAAAATGGTTTATGCAGAAGCTTCAATCACAAGGAAGGCTGCTCATCGTAAACAGTAAGAGGGTTGTTGTCATGGTCACATAGCTAGCAATAGGAAGAAGGTGGCTTCTCTAGTATGTTTATCCTCTTTGTCATCCTCCTTTACCTGTTAACTTCTGATGGAAGTGTTTCTTTTTACACTCTTTGCCATCATGTGTGAGCTTCTTCCTTGAACTTACCCAGAAGAGCACCATACTTCTATCCCTATTTGCTAATGAGGAGTTGAGAGAAATGTGTCCAGTTTATCTGCTGAACACAGCTTGCTCTGACTGTGTTAAGGAGCTCTGGCATAGGCAGAAGGAAAAAAAATAGGAGAGGTTCAAGCCCTCTGTAGGAGGCTACAGCAAAGACTGTTGAAGTCCTGCGTGCCACTGACTGTCCTGGGGAGCAGCAACACTTGAGAAGCTGTGAGGATGTTGAATAACTTGGGCAGCATCTGAGTGTTGAGTGGGATCAAGCTAATATACAAGTGGCTCTTGAAACCTGAAATGTTTCTTTGCTGGAAGCAACAGAGGTGCAGATGGAGAACATCCCCATCCAGCCTCAGAGGTGAGATAATGTCCCAGGGAGACAGTAGATACCCCAGAAACAGTGTGTTCCTTAGTGGCTAGGGCACAGACCTTTCTAAAACTTTGACTTTCTCCCAGTCTGAACAATACTGATCTGTAACTGGAGCACAGAGGGCACTTGCTGATTACCTCTAGAGCTCTGAAAAGTGGACTGAAATTGTGGCTGTGAACAAAGAATCTAGAGATCAGCTGCAGCTGAAATACTAGTTTGGCTTTTCCCATTTCCTGTTGTCTTCTTCCTTCTCCGCTTCCTATTGAAATTCTGCTTTGTTTACACTCATCTCTTGGATTTGTTCTCTGCATGTAAGCAGATAAATATTGCTGATAAGCCCTACCCTGTTTGCACATTTATATTTCCAGTTTTCTAGATTAGGAAGCTTGAGACAGTGTTTGTAAGTTGAAGCACCTAGAAAATGAACTTGACTTTATAAGCAGTGCCTGGCAGATAGACATATGTAGGCAAAGTTTTAGTTCATTACGTCTTTGTATATGGTTTACAGTGTTTGATTAGGTTATCTTGCTGCTGTGCGTACTGCGTTGGGTAGAGATCTTCCTGTTTTTACTGGAGAATGACTCACTGGACAGATCTGGTTGTGTGTACGTGTGGGGTACACCAGCAGATGATGCAGGTAGTACATGGAGCGGAGCATGGTTGAAATGGGCCACGACATGTGTTTTTGTCATGAATATATAACTGTGAGCATGTTTCTTTGCAGTCCGTGTTGGAAGACAGATTAAGGTAAATGGCAGAAGTGAGCAGTTGTGTAGAATGGTATTAAAGCATTTCTATACTTTCCAGAATTTGTGTTTTGGTTAAGGCTTTCTTAAACATAAACTTTGCTTTTCAGTAGTCTCTTTGGCTTTCTTTTAAAATAATAAATAAAATATTATTTTCCCTGATGCTAGTAATACTTGGTTCCACCTTAACTGTTACTTAATGGTTTAATCTTAGTCTGGAGATAAATGAGTACAGAAAAAACTTTTACTGGATTATTGAAGCTGTCTGGATATTCACAGAGATGATAATAAGATAAGCTTTCTCCTAATTATAACCAAGGGGAAAATCAATGAGTGGCCACGGCACATTTTCCTTAGGTAGGGAAAATAAACTAAATATGCAAATAAAGATTCCACCAACATGACCTGAAATCATGGTTACAGGAAAGTGAGCCTAGAGGACATGCTGAGAAAGTGAAGGGCAAGTTGTTGGGCTGTATATATTGACAGTTGTCTGTGTTGCAGCAGATGCAATACCAAGGACATCAGCAAATTAATAATCATTAAAAAAAAATAAAAATCAATGAACAGACAAAGATAGAAATGCTGTTATTGCGAAAGGTTAAACTGTAAACATCACTATAGTTGAACCAGTTTTTCAACAGAAAGAATTGAGGTGTTACATTAAAAATGTAGTTGTCAAACACTGTACCCGTACATATGTACACATGAAGTAGTGTGATAGCCAGAAAGAAAAGGTTCTTACCAGGAGACTTCTATTCCTTTGTTATTATCAAGGAGTCTTGCTGTGCCTGTGAAATAACAGGTAATGGTGGATTATGCATCACCAACATAAAAATTAGAGGAAGATGCAGCAAAGACATGGTGACACGTTATTTGTGTAGAGAAGCCTGGAAAATTATAGGGACCCTAGAAGAAACTTAAAATCTGACTAGAGCGAGCTTTGTTCTTTTATTAAAGTCCCTCTGTGTGCCTTGGGCCTGAGAAATTGTGTGCACTGCGGAGGAAACACTGGTGAATTCAGTGGACCTCTCAAATCCACATACACTAGAAACTGTGTAAGAGATTTGAATTAATTACAACGTTCTCCTAGTAAGCTCTGATCGCTATACCTCTCTGGTATGAACATGCATGGTTCCAAATTCTACCCAGGTTTTTTGTTGAGGGAGGCAGACTTTTGCCTCTGATTTACCTGTGACTATGTACCTAATTAGCAACACCATATTACATGGTGGTGTTTGGGGCGTGTATATACTGGTATGATTGCCCTTTCTCTAGTGCTCTTCATCAGAAATTTTCTAGGCAGTTCTGAAGTTTCCCATCAGTTAAACAACTATGCCTAAATTGCCCCAGATTCTTTTTTGCTAGGTACATAGCATTACCAGTCTTAAGGCTATGAATTTAAATATAGCTATTCAGTGAGGAACAGTTTATTTGATGTGACGTTTTGTGTCTGTGTGTGTATTTTCTTCTGTGAGGTGCTTTGCTATCACTTGAGGGAAATGTGTCACTCTTCTGTCTCCTGTTACAAGGCAAATCGGATTCTGGTCTCATTTAGAAATGATGAGATTTCGTGAGTGCAGTTTATTCAGATCTGTATTAAGGATTTATGAGCAGATAGAATTTGATTTAGTTCTGTATTTCTCAGAATGGTTTAATTTGGTACAGCTGTACTCTACCTGTTGTTGATGCCTCCACAGTGGTCAGGAAGCACTGGAGGTGATAAGGTTTCCTTACAAGAAAAGGAGACAAGTCCTTCCACCGTCTCTTCTCATTTAGGCAGTGCATTAGACTTTTATCCCTTGCAGTAGTTAGCCTAGCTCAAGCGCAAGCTTATCATGGGGCTGGCACGTGGAAGGAAGATCTCTTAAGTGCAGTTCATGTGCAGTGACTTAATGTTGGAAGCATCTTCATGAACTGTGAAGGGCATGTGTCTTCCAGATTTTCTAGGACAGCAAAACCCCTCCTGAAGTGTTTTATGGGTTGTTGTTTACGTGCAGCTGCTTTCTGCAGGACTAGCTCACTTCTCCTACATCTGACGTGGTATTGTTCCTGGACACAGTGGTGTGGAGGTCAGTTTCTGAGGCAGCATAGCATTGCTGGCAGCTGGAAATCAGATTTTCTGGGCATGTATTTCTTGTATCCATGGATCATCATAATGTTTTTTCACAGACAGGCCTCCATTCGTCAGACAGCCCTTGCAAAGCAGGCAGAATCCCTATCATCCATCGTAGGGAGAATCTGCACAGGAATATTTGCTTTATAAGTAGTTTTGAAAATATGACTGGGTTTAAAATGAGCAGTACAAAAATCTGTGACACTTGTAATTCGTTTGAAAGCTGACCTTTTAAGGGAAGCTGGGATAAAGGTTTTATTTCTAATCTCTGTATCTGTGACTTCTATTCACCGTAGAATCTAACTACCAGAGAGCTGACTTAAAACTCTCCTTTGAGGCAAAAATAAGTACGACATGTAACTGTGGCAAAACAGGAGGGCAAAGGATGGGAGCAGTTGCTTTCAGGAAAAACTTTGCAGAAAAGGGTCTTCTGGAGCCTCTGCTAATGAAGCTTGAATTAGTGCAGGGACAGCTGCAAGGGGATAATGTAGGAGGAAATGTGAAAAATTTTTTTGCAGATACATTGTGAGACTGTTGGTTGCACACCTGAAATTTGGTATAAAAGACTACTATTCCCTGAGGCATTAAACCAGGAAGTATACTTTGCTTATTTGTGAAAGGATTTAAGTAGAGTGTCAGCAGCAGTGCTCTGACCTGTTGAAATATGCAAATGGTTCCTTACAGCTAAGATGATCTGACGTTAGTCTGAAGCGATGACTTCTATTTTTTATTTTTTTTTCCTTTCATTCTGACATCCAGTGGTTCTTGGAAAGGATGCTTCTCCAGGGGTTTCTGTTGCAGTTTCAGCTTTGCCTTCTCATGTAAGACATTCATACTGGTGAATTCACTAACTGTTTTCATCCTGGATTGATTTTGCAGTGATTTGGTGCTGTTAATGAAGCCCGGTCTTGGCTGAACAGAGTCTTGAGTGCAGTTGTGAGAGTACTAGGGGAATCAAGGTATTTTTGTTTTCCTCATTTGATATTTCTTTTGGCATGGGTGTCCTGCCTTATAATTGTTTCACATCTAAAATTTTAGTTTAATTATTCTTTTTGCAAAGTGTAATCATTAGTAAGAGTTTTTTCTCTAAAAGCTGTGTTTGGGTTCAGCAAATAGCATTGTGTCTGAGAAAAATTATCAAGAACTTGCAAAATGTCTTTTCATCTTGCGAGGCTTGTGAAAAGAAAAAGGTGTATGTTTTTCAGCTTTCTGTAAGAGTGAGTGAAGCAGAGGGAGAGGTTACCACACTGTAGATTTTCTCTAGAATGCAGAAAGAGCACAGCTGGAATAGGTGCCAGAATAGATTCTCTTTATATAGTTCTCTTGCACAGCGCGAAGTGGAGATTGAGGAATATGTTTTTATATTTAAAGCAAGCATTGCCTTCACCTCATGTAGAGATGCCTTTGTTTAAAAAAACCCCAAAACTCTGTATGTGAGTAAATTGGTTTGTGTGGAACAGCCCAACTATGTGTAAATACCTGTCTAAACCTCAGATTGTTTTGGTGGTGGGAGTGTGGAATGATCAAAATAGAAGCAACAAAATGCTTTCCTGCATGGGAGATTTTCACAGAAATGAAGAAACTTGTACATACTGTGAATACCAATGAAAGGTCTTAAGCGTTCATCACTTTGTGAGGAATATGTCGAGGTTGGCCTGGTCTGGTTTTAACTCTAAGGGCTAGCAATATCTGAGTAACAAATCTGGTCTTTGGGATTCAGCTGTTATTCCAGAATGCCTGTTAGGAACTACCTGGTTAAGATCCAAATCAAACCCTATCTGAACATGATGCTTGTTTTCATAAAAAATAGGAAAGAGCAGCTAGTTATAGAATACCAGGTTGGAAGAGACCTCAAGGATGATCTGGTCCAACCGTTCTTGGCAAAAGCACAATCTAGAGAAGATGGCCCAGCACCCTGTCTAGCCGAATCTTAAAAGTGTCCAGTGTTGGGAAATCCACCACTTCCCTGGGGAGGTTATCCCAATGGCTGATTGTTTTTGCTGTGAAAAATTTTCCTCTTGTGTCCAATTGGAACCTCCTGAGGAATAACTTGTACCCATTACCCATTGTCTTTCCCGTGTGACTCCTTGTAGAAAGGGAGTCTCCATTTTCTTTGTAGTTCCTTTAAATGCTGAAACATCGTGATAAGGTTTCCCCTAAGCCTTCTTTTCTCAAGGCTGAACAAACCCAGTTCTCTCAGACTTTCCTTACGTGGCAGGCTTCCCAGTCCTTTGATCATCTTTGTGGTCCTTCTCACAACCCTCTCCAGCCTGTCCACATCTTTTCTGCGAGTCTAATATTTGGGCATAATGACAGCAGACTCACCTTGAGTAGGGGAGATTTAAACCATTATAATAGTATGTGGGCATATTAGAAAGTCTGTTTTTCAGAGCTGAATGAGTTCCTTGAGCTAACGCTGGTGTGTTGTGCCCATAGAGCAGAGGACTCTTGTAGGACAATGGGCATCCTCCATGGGGAGAGGGAGATGGGAGGGAGACTTGTAACTGGAAGGTTGTTTGCACATGGGGACGGGGCGTTTGCAGACGACTGTCAGCAGCATCTGCCAGGAGGTGACTTTGGAATGGTGTGGTCAGTAACACTGGGCAGACAAGCAGGTCAGGAGAGGAAATCTAGGATATTCTCTCTCAAATGTTTCATTTTAGAAGCTAACAGCATGTTTTACATAATGATATACCTTAATTCTAATTGTAATGGCAGTTCAGTTTTCTCAGAGTGATGGATCTCAGCAGACTACTTGATATGGCCCTCATTTCTTGTGTGCTTGGGGTTGTAGTCCCACAATACCTTGTTTTGGCTGGCAGACTGGCATAGACATTGCCATCCCTCATGGCAGATAAGTCTTACCCTTCTGCCTTAAAGCGGCCTTTCAGCTGGAGTGTGGCCATGTTGTGAACCTCCTCTGGAAACTGGTCACTCTTAAAAGTAATCTGTCAAAAGTACAGAGGTGTTTTAAAGCCAGATCTGCTCACAACATAACTGCACAAATGTCATCCAAAGGCAGCTAGCTTAGTTGTGGGAGTGAGCAAGGAGGGGTAGATGGGGGGAGAGATTCTGGCAATACCTGAAGCCAGGATTGTCGTGAGGAACTTTGTAAGGGAGTATTGCAGGTCTTGTTATGGGCAAAGAAAGCACTATTTTGTGTATGGAAACTGAAGCAAAGTGGGGCTAAGGACTCTGCTATACCAGATTTTTTTGCTGAATAGAACTGTGCTAAAACAGTTTTGTGTCAACAGACTTGAAGTCAGTTTTAATTCAGGAACTGATATATGCTGTACTACAACCATAAACTCTAGTATCACTGTATCCACAATTGCACATTCATCAAGGTAACTGAAAATCCTCCTTGGCAACTCACACTCCTAGCAGCACTGTTTCAAAAATACCACTGTCACAGGGAGGGCCCAAATAACAGGCTGAAGATCAGACAGGAGGGCCTGGAGGAGACAGGCAGGCGCTGACCCCCACTGTCCAGATTCACAAGCAAGCACTAACCATTGAACTTATTCCCTTTAGCTATCGGGAAAGTAATTTCAAAAAATGGTAATGGAAAGATTTTTAAAAGCAAAACCATTGATCACATGTCTAAGCCCGTTCAAAGACTGGGAGAGTTAGGGTACAGGCTAAACTTAGAGTGCAGCATCAGTTTTCAAATAACTCCTTATGCAGGAAAGCCTTCTCTGGTTTTTGTGCCTTTGAAAAATTCACCTTCAAATTGCAGTGTCTGAAAAGATAAACAACCAGGGAAATTATGTATCATTTCTGTCAGCAACATAAATACAGTTAACTTGACCATAATCATAGCTTTGTGATTCAAAACGTCTAACGTAGATAAGTTACAGCTATAAAAATTATAAAGCGACACAAGGTTTTGGTAAGATTAAGGTTAAATTGGGCCCAAGTGAAAAACATCCCCCTTGACAAGGAGTAGTCACACTATACTGTAACCTCTTAACAGTCTCTGACTGCAAGAAACTCTGCCAGTATTGAAGAAACACATCTGTTTACTATTAAAGCATTTAAAAGATAAACAGGAAAGATCTTTTCTGATTGAGTGGTTATAAAAACAGAACAGAAATTAGTGTATGTGCTTCCTATGTGGGAGACTCAGTCTGTTAGTGTTAAATGATGTCATTGGATCAACAAGAGAGTTGCCAGAAAACCTGGGGATGGGGGGTATTTTAGCAGCTTCCTTCTGCAGGAGGCCTGGAGTGCAGTGGTTGAGGGAGGATTGCCGGAGGGCTGTGGCGGCCAGCTCTTGCACACAAGGTACTTGGTCTCTCAGCTGCCTCATCGTCCTCGCTAGCTCTTACCTGCTCAGACACAGATCGCGCTCTGCTCTAGAAAAGTGGTGTGTTGTCAGATCCTTAGCCCAGGCTAAAAATAGCCATTTAAAAATAGCAGTAATTATCAGTTTCATGTGAATTGAAGTACCTTTACTTTGAGATGGGTACTTCTTAGCATTTGAACTACATGGAACAGGAGACTAAATAAAATGAGATGCTTACCATACTAACAGCTCTGGACTTTGCCTTTTATCTTCCCTCTACTGTATGTTCTGTGCAAGAGGCTGAGAAGATTAAGGATCTGAATCATGAGCAGCTGCAAAAGAGAAGATTGTTTTTATTAAGAGCTCTTCAGTTCATGTTTTAAAGCCAAGAGTGTCTAAACCTAGTTAACTTTTGGTTTAAAGGCTTCAATATTATGTTTTTTGCATACTGTGTTAGTATTAAAATATATCTGATGCAGAAATGAGGAACACATGATTATAACCTCACTGTGTTCCTGTGAATTCACATGAAATGAACGTGCAATAAAGGGAAAATTCTTTTGAAGATCGTGGGGCAGATGTCTAACCAGCAAATAACCCACAGTATGGGCATAGTCTCAGCAAGAACTTTGAAGACTTTTCTTTTAGTGGTGGATTTTGTGAACCATGGTGTTGGAGTACACACACGTGGCTGAATGAAGGTTAAGAGAGGGAAGAGGTCATAAGGAGAGACAAGTCCTTCACCATTAAGGGATCTAACAAGCTTGCAGTACAGCATAAAAGCAGGCAATGTAATTGTGGCTGTTCCAGTCACTGAGCAGGAACGCTGCTGTGCACTGCGCTGGCTGCAGTGGCAGGGAAGCCTGCTGAGCGGTCTGGCCAAAACAGAATTATAAGAAATGAAAAAGATAAGCTACTGTATTAGAAGAACATTTAAAAACCTCTTGAGATATCAAAGTCACTATGACAGTTCCAAAACTATTGCTGTTGATGATAAATAGTCTACATTTTAAAGCATCTTTATTACCTATTTTTTTAATGCAGCATAGAAAAATAGCGAGAGATGGAACTGGTTGTTGAAAACAGACCATATGGTAGATTACTGTATGTACATCTGTAACAAGATGCGTGTGATTTGAATAGTGTAAAAGGAGATAGCTTAGCTTAATCCAATCTATTTAAGTCCCTTGTGTTAAAGGTTAGATGTCATCTCTTCAAAAGTCCTGCATGTTCTGTAGGAAGCTTACCTTTAGTGCAGTGACCACGGTATCTGTAACATCCAAGAGGAGCTCAGCAGCAGTCTGAAAAATGTATGACGTTATCAGATAAAACATTACATGGAGGATCATACTGGAGAGATGTAAAACTAATGTGTAAAAGGGCAGTTTTTCCACTCCTTGCTCTGAGATGAAGTCCCATTTCCTTTATGCTTGTCTAAATCTTCATTATCTTCATCAAAAAGAAGTTGAAGTCTGTTGTGAATCTTACTGGGCCTGGCTGCCAGCATAGCAAAGTGTAGCTACATCACTTCTGCTTGTTTTGCATCTAGAAGGTTTTCTTCTAAATGAGGGCTAGAAGGATGCTGTTTAATTTATTTAAGTGTATTAGATTTTGTTGCCTAGCTATGCAAGAGACAAATGGCTGTTTGAATTCACTTCATAGAAAACTCACAAGGTGTGCTTTGAAATGTGAAGTGACACAACTGAGGCAGCACTTGCACTTTTATATTCCAGATCTGAATTTTGCTCAGCCTATGAGCCCAAGCTCAGAATTTCCCTGAGTTTGGGCCCATTCATCTAGATTTTAGAATTTTTGAAAGGAACAAAACTTTTCTTTTTTAGTAGGGTTATACTTTAAAACCCTTTATTCCCTTTTTAATGCCCATTTGAGAAAAAAAGCACAATAACTTGCAAAATGCCATGTGATCTTTTTTTCTATTGCCAAGTACTTAGGAAAAAAATGCTTATTAGACAGCTAGGTTTGGATATTGAGCTGATCCTGTAATGCTCCTTCAATGGCATATAGTTTTTGTTCCAGGATAAAATGAACCCTGCTGCTTTTTCATGAGAGGGGAGGAATAATTACTGTGCTTTGCTCTTTCTCATCAGCATGTTGGCCCACTGCCCTGGTTTTTATTACCAGGTGTTACAGGCAACAGTAACTTTGTTTTGTTTCCTGCTACCTTGTCCTTCAGCAACCAGTGTTTGCTTCACCTTGTGTGTTAATGGCCCTGCTTTCTAAAACCCAGCTATATTACTTCCACTGTGCTGTTGTGTGCTGATACTATACCATTAATCATTCACTTCTCCTGCTACTTGGGTATTCACCAGATGTCTTGAAGTTTGCTTTATGTTGTTCTTTTTTTTGTGCTGTTTTTCCTCTGATTCTTCAAGGACCCTTATACAAATACTAGCAGATTGCTATCAAACAAGTTGCAATCAAATGGTGAACTTATGCTTTGGCCAAGATAAGTACAAAAAAGTACTTTTCCCTTGTGGGACAGTTTAAAATGTTGATTCTGTTTTGTTTTTTGGTTTTGTTGTGTTTTTTTTTTAATCAAGTGAAGAGTTCTTGCTTCTGCGCAGTATTAATGTGATTAAGGTGCAGTGTTAGTTACTTTCTGAAGGTAGCTATCATTCCTAAATGCAGAGGCATAAAATTTAATGGTCTGATGCAGTAAAATATCGTGATGAGATATTGCACTAAATAGAACAGTTCATTCATTTAGCCTCATAGAAAATACCTGGGCAGTCCACATTTTGGCTAGATCTGGTGGAATTAGTACACAGGTTTTTAAAAAGGATTTAGGGGTTCAGTGTGTTTTTCATGCTCGATGTGAGATGAAAGATGCTAGACTTTTTAAAATCACTTTATGGGAAATGAGTTGACAGCTGCTTATATATCTGTCCACTGGCTGGGAAGCAGGCATTGGGATCTGTTCAACTGTCAGCCAGCCAAAGAGACCCCTTTTCCCTGTGCAGGAGAGATAGGAAACAGAGACTGGCACATCTTCCGAGGATTTCAGTGTCAGTCTTTGAAGGAGGGCTCTGTGGATGTGAAGTTGAGCTCTACTATTGTGGTAAGGCTGCTGCCTGGCACAGATGATCAGAAATGTTACTTTTTGGTTTATGATGAGCACAGCTAAACATTTTTTCTTGGGGAAACTGCTGCTTGTGGTGACCCTGCCCAGACTGAGTTACGTCTGGTTGTAAAATGGTGATTTATTGTTTGAGTTACGGTGCTTTTTGGGAAGGAGTGAAAATTGCAGTAGGATGTGGGGTAGATAACCACAGTGGAACCCACAGGAAAACAGTGGAGACAACACTTCAACACTCACCTCCAGGCCACACAGTTCCTGTTTGTCTCAAAGTAGCCAGAAAAGGTCTAGCTGTTCAGATGCATGGGTTCTGGCAGGATCTTGATGTCTGGTGCCAGCCCAGAGCTCCTCATCGCGCCATGGCTCTTCAGGCTGGTAGTGAGACACATGTTCCTTTATTCTTCTTGGTCCCTCCAGCCTTCCCAATGCCCCCAAAATACCAATGCCTTTAAAGTATTGTAAGCACAAAAATATTTTAACAGATTACTAGGAGGTACTGGTCTGGCATGCTACAATGTAAGATTGCCAAAGCAAATGTTGAGAAAGAGATATTTTTGTATTTTTTTAACAGGATCTGAGAATGCTGTCTGTCTTCATTTTATTTTTTTTTCCGCATGTTTTTAGTAAGCTTTCACCACAAAAATCCTGATGTATTTCTTCTGACTTACAGTGCACTGCAGAAGTGTATCAAAGGGCTCTGTTCCAGGGGAAAAAAAAGATAACCAACCCAAATCATAACAGCTAGACTTATGTTATGGTTGTAGACCCTCGAAGAAGCATAGACCTGATTCAGACCTCCATTCAGCACTGTGTCTCACAATGTCCCTTCCCTGAGGTTTAGCCAAACCACACTCCCTCACCCAAGACACTGTTACAAGTTAGGTGATGATCAGGATCTATTGCATAGGTGACTATAGGGCCCAAAATAAAAATCCTGTGATGACCTATCACCCTGAAGGATTAATATTTCTTCTTAGTGGGTTGTCCTCTGCTGAGATGCCTGTCCACAGTCTGGCTCCTAAAGTTCATGAACAGCACCATCAACCTGTCCTGTCCGTGCTGACACTGTGACTAGTTCTGTCTGCTCGTGGCATCTTTGCCCTATACAGGACAAGGGGAGGAGTCTTGTGTTTTGGCTTACCAGGTCAGTGGAAGACCCTGGAGATCTGCTGCATCATTATGAATGTTGGTCACTGATGTTTCCTGAGCTGAACCAACAGTTTCCCTGTCTGTGTCTGGCTCTGCTCTTAGCATGAACTCCTCTGTAGCTATTTTGTACTACCCAAGTTTGCGCAGTCCTTTCTATTTTGTTGCCTCTGCGCCTTATTTGTTCAGTGAACTAGCTAATTAAAAAGCAGAATCTCAATTTAATTGTTGTTTTATTTTGTTTTCTTTTCTTCCTGTATTTTGCTCCAGAACATGGTTTATGGCCTGAAGCTCAACAGCAGGGAGCTTGCTGCTTGCATGTGTTGGTGAGCAGAGAGGGGAAGGACTCAGAGCAGCTTTGTAGCTCCAGTGAGACAAAGGAGATGGAGGGAAGGGAATACCCTCTGGCACCTGTGATTGTGTGCAAGGGAGAGAAACTGGCAGAAAAAGACCTGGGGGTGCTGGCTGACAGCCGGCCGAACATGAGCTGGCAGTGTGCCCAGGTAGCCAAGAAGGCCAACAGCATCCTGGCCTGTATCAGAAATAGTGTGGCCAGCAGGACTAGGGAAGTGATCATCCCTTTGTACTCTGCGCTGGTGAGGCCGCACCTTGAATACTGTGTTCAGTTTTGGGCCCTTCACTACAAGAAGGACATTGAGGTGCGGGAGCATGTCCAGAGAAGAGCAACAAAGCTGGTGAAGGGCTTGGAGAAAAAGTCTTCGAGGAGCGGCTGAGGGAGCTGGGGGTGTTCAACCTGGAGAGGAGGAGGCTGAGGGGACACCTTATTGCCCTCTACAACTACTGAAAGGAGGTTGTGTTGAGGTGGGGGTTGGTCTCTTCTCCCCAGTAACTAGCGATAGGACAAGACGGAATGGTCTCAAGTTGCGCCAGGGGAGGTTCAGGTTGGATATTAGGAAGAACTTCTTCACTGTAAGAGTCGTTAAACATTGGAATGGGCTTCCCAGGGAGGTGGTGGAGTCACCATCCCTAGAGGTGTTCAAAAAATGTTTAGATATGGTGCTTCAAGACATGGTTTAGTGGGTTTAGTAGTCATGGTGGCATCAGGTGTATGGTTGGACTTGATGATCTTTGAGGTCTCTTGCAACCATAATGGTTCTATGGTTCTATATGTCAGACTACTGCACTTGGTTCAGATACTCACAGCTTTGACAGTGTAACTATATGTATTCTTCCTTTTTGAGGAAGCGGTGCTGTCCTGGATGTGCTCAGAGTAAGCCATTGAAAAGCAGAATATAACATGCTCGTAACACCAGAACCGAGAGGCTTTTGATTTCCTACAGTTTCCTGTTCTGTGACTATAAACTTCAGTCAGCATGGGTAAGAGCTTCTCCCTCTGCGGATTTTCTGATGTCTTAAACAGTACTGGTTGCCATTGCATTGTTTCCCTTGCTTGTAGGGTTTATAGGATATTTCTCCTCTACACAGGTGTCTTTTTTATGAAATCTGTAGGAACCTCAGAGACCTCTACTGTGCTGAATTCACTCTTTAGATTCTGAAGTTACTAGAGGTAGAGAAAAGAGCAAGAAAAGAAGTGAGAAGCTTAGAAGAGATAGTCGAAAGCAAAGATTGGCTGCATCAGCCTCATTTCCATGGCAAGGCAGGTTAAGTGAAGAAAAAAAATAGGAGCTCTTGCCTTTATTTTTTTTTTTTGCCCTGGGTTCGGCATCACTGTTAGAATTGTTTAAGTGTTTTCATGCACCTGTTGCTTCCTCCTTGGAGATTCAGTACTGAGCCTCTGGCTTTGAGGGACTTGGCAGGAAATAGATTGCTTGTGCTGAAGCTCTGGAAGGCAGTGGTTGAATCAAGAGGTGACCTCCAGTGAGGGACTCCTTTTTTTCACTTATCAGCAAATAAAAACATGTGCAGTGCAGCTGAGATAACCTTAAGTAGTGCCTTCAGAGCCATCCATCTCTTAGTGCCCAGAGCTGAACCTGAACAGCAAACTGTGACAGCAGAGAATGAGGGCTATGGCTCATGCCAGTACTGAAAAGTTTGTTCAATAGCCGCTCACAGCTGTGAGAAAAAGGCTGAAGTTAGATGAATTGCCAAGAGATCCTGGGGATGGGAGTGCCTTACCTAGAAGATACTGTTGGTTTATCACTCATTGACTTTCCCAAGTTTATTTTGAACTCAGCTCCTTTATCCTCCACCTAAACCATGTTTTTACTTTCTTCCCTTGGAAGCGAGGGAGTGTTGCTTGTAGACTCTTAATGAAAGTAGTTAAGTTTCTCCAGTTGTCTGCATGGGACTCAAACCATGACTGCTCAAATCATAAGAGGAGTCCTTAGATATCTGAAATTGGCACGTCATGCTGCTGACAGCACTTGGCTATGAGATTTTGTTTGTTTGTTTGTTTGTTTGTTTATTCTTTCCAAGTTCAGCTTACCAAGAAATTTGGAAATCAGTGTTTTAAAAAGTCAGTGTCTTACAGTACCAAGAATCAGATCACAGCCAGCTTTTCTTTTTTGTAGAACTTCCTCTTTAAAGAAGATCATAAATTAGATCCCCAGATTTGTTTCTGCATGGTGAATTTATATGATGGATGCCTTACTGCACCTCACTAGCAGCTGCTCTACTGTCTTCTCTTCAGGGCATGCTTAGAGGAAATTTTGGGAAAGGAGAAATGATGTTTAGAAGAACCAGGAGAAGGAGGGGGGGGATAAATTATCTTCAACAAAACATGTTAGCAGTGAGAGAAATTATTTTCCCTATCCCTTTTAAGGGAAGAGGGGGACATAGGGAATGGAACAGGCCAATGACTCTGCTGTGCCTGGGTAAATGCTGGAGCAGAGCAGGAGAACAGAGCACAGTGACCTCAAATGGGGAAGCACATCTTCGTTTTGTGAGATACAAAGGGGCTTCTGTTGCCTCTATCACCATTTCCGTTACACATTTCAGCGACTTCAGTAGACATGTCTGGAGCTCAGGTTTGCTGCTCATCCTCTATTTTTAAGCCGTACTTTGTTGTTTTTTTCTGTAGTTCTGCCTGTCTGCTGGTGACACTGATCTTGTTTCCATACAGTTCTTACTGGTAGGATTTTTCTGTGGCAGTGCAATGTGCAACCAGGACTAGTGTTTCCCTGACAAATCTTTGGAGACAACTCAAACTGCACAGGGTATTTTTCTTCTTTTGCATGTATTGTTCTGTGGCACATAAAGTGCCAACAGGTGCCATTAAAGATGCTGCTGTCTCTGACAATGCTTTTTTTAATAGCTGCAGAATGATCCCTGCTGCCCTCACGTAGCCAAGCCAGCTGTCTGTAAGTATCCCAGGGCTGTGACTCCACTGGCAATTTTTAATTTAAAATCCAAAAAACTGGTGTAAGTTCACAGAAGGGTAAAGCAGCGAGTGTAGGGACTGCTGTCAAGGGGCAAGGCTGGAGGATAGAAATTTTTTTTTTTTTTTTTCCAGCCAGTTCCTGAAGGCCTGTTGTTCCTTGGCCAATTTGTTGTTGCAGCCTGAGAATGGGCACCCTGCCATACTCACAGATGGACAGAAGAGCAGGCTGGAGAGAGATTGGCATTGTGTGTCGAATGTTTCTGTTAGTGGATTGCAACCTGAGATCTTCAAATAACAGTTAGCACTTACACCAATGGCCTGTAGTTGTATGCTAGTTATGGTGTAGATGAATATGTTATGAAAAGCGGAGACAAATGTTTATTTGAATGTGGTACCCAGATTTAATAAATCCTGACAGACAGCCAAGCTACAGGAGGCTCTGAAACTGTATACCAAAAGATCTGTGGTTACTGAATTACTTCAGAGAATTTTTTCAATATGAATCTCTCTTCCACACACCTCCTTCCTCCTTCAGTGCCCCCACAGGGATAAACTCAAAGGCAAGCAGCACTTAGAAGGCTGTTTAGTTGAGAATTGCATTTGCAAGGCACATTTTTATGTGGAGAACCTATAGCATTTCAGTGAAATAAAATGCCAAGTTAATAAAAGTGTGAAGAAAAGGAATCTGCTGTGATTGAAAAAGCCAGGCTATATTTTCTTTAAGTGCACTACAATCCAGAAAATTAGTTCTGCTTTGGAATAAATATTCCTGGCCATAATGAGATTTGGGATGGGCTTTTAAGATGTTCAGGTTCCTCTTCTAGGTTTTCAACCTCCTATTCTTGTGCAAACCCTGTCACAACTCATGTCCTGGAAGAGCTACGTTATGTTTTCTTCAACCTAAATTGTTTCACTCACACCCCATTATGGGAGTGGATTACAGGTCCCTCCAATAACTTCTTTGTCTCTCTTGGTATAAAAACAGTCTTTGGGGAGGGAGGGGAAAGTGGCCCATTCTGTTTGCATCGAAGGCTGTTCCACTGTATTTGATCCAGCCCTTTGTGCTATGAATGGCACCAGAACTGTTTGGGTGATGCTACGTGTTTCTGGCAGAACTTGAGCTAACAAGAGAACAAACAGTCTCCTGGTTGTAATTTGCCCACTGTGAACTGATACCGGTGGCCTTTGCTGAATTTGCAGAAAGATAGAGATCGTATCTCCCCATGAGTTATCGATCTCAATTGGGTATTAACTCTGCCTAATTTTCTTTGAAATGCTTATTACTTAAATGCACTGTTCTGTAGGATTGGAGGACTCTAACTAAATTTTGGTGCAGTATTAGAGAAGTAGCTGACTTTTTTTTTTTTTTTTTAATGATGAAGTGAGTCTTCCTGCTGTCACTGCACTTACCTCTCTGTAGTAGTGATTAGATCCTTGTATGGTGGGAACACGGAGGACATTCCTGTGCTGTGGAGCATTGTGCAGGCTGACCTGAATGAGCTGGCTCTGGAGTCAGAAGCAGGTGGTGCTGGGGTAGTACTCATGCAGATGGTGTTCCACCTGGGACCTGCCCAGTTTAGGGAGTTTTAGGCTTGTGCTGTTCGTGTCGTGTGGATGTATCCTCTGACCTGCCCCGATCTCCTAGAAGCTGCACAAGAAGCAGCAGCAAGACTTAGGATATCCTGTGTTTTGGGAATGTGAAAAGGCAGGCAGAGTTAAGTTAATTAAAGTAAATGTTTGGGGACCTTTGGGACCAAAGCTCTAGACACCTTGTCCTGATTATTTGAAGCATCTGCTTATTGGGAATGAGAAGACCAATTGGCTTGATCCTTGTTACCATTGCTTCCCTGGTGGCTGTGCTACCCTGTGTTTCAGGTTATAGCTTGCTTGTGTGAGTTTTAGATGCCTGTATATGTGACACTGAGAAACATTTACTGCTTCCCAGCATGGGCTGCAATCTGTGCTCCACACTGCCTAGATGCTTATTGGAAAAGCGATGGAATTAAGTGCTTCTACTGCCTGGCAGCACTGTAAGTGTGAAATTTTCCTTTGTGCCACAGCTGTTGGTAGTCATAGTGTTTGTAGACTGAACATGGGGATGCACCACTCTGATGTTCCTTGTGTTTCAGTGCTGCAGGTTCAGTGTGTGTCCTGGAGGTATAGTCCTGACCAAACCTTGCTGCAATTGCAGGGCTGAAGTTCAGCTCTTGTTGAGGTGTGTCCCCTGCATTGTTTCCTGAGATTCATGCCTGGGTTTAAGTGCATGGATCTCACTGGTAATTACTTGATATGTATTTGTGAAAGAATGGAATCTCCAAGCTGCTTTCTACTCCTTCACTTTTGTCTCTTAAAATACTGCCTTTATAACAGAGTAGTTTTGTGGCAATTACAAGTTCAGAAATTGAGCTGCTAGAGGTGATCTTTTTTTGACTTCACTACTAAGTAGATTTACCAGTGTTATATCCTAGGCCCTGCTGAATAGCTTTGCTGTACAGTCATTTCCCAGAGAAGATGATTCCAGCTGAACTTTCCCAGGGGTGCAGGAGCCAGGCAGGTCCTAGTGGGTTGCAGCACACTAGATGAGCATGTTCACTGCTCCAAGCCTGCGTAAACCCCACCATTCTCTTTTTCCCATGCTTCTTGGTGTGCTTCTTAGGCACAGTGCTCTCTGTTCACTGTCTATATGTGCAAATAGATTCATGATACAGCTGCCTCACTACCTCCCCAGCCCAGTGCAGATAGTGTATCCCACAGCTCCTTTGGTGAACGTACCAGCTCCTGAGTTCAGTACAATGTGGAAGAGGAGACAAAAAGAGGCTCTGTGAAGGTTCCCAAACCATTCAGTTTGTACCTGAGCTACTGCAAGAACTGTGGAGTTGTGCACAAAGAAATAAAAAATGCTGCCTCAGCTTCCCTTTCACTGGGGAGTAGTAACTGACATTAGGCACAAGTTTTACAGGATTCAGGTTCCCTTTTGTGTGGCTTCTTGTCTGAATTGCACGTTTGAGTGTCTGCTGACAGCTTCTTTCTTCCTCATCTGCTGTTGTAGGCAAACAGTTGCCTCTCCATTTTTTTCCCCATGTTGCTCAACTTTCCATTGTTTGTTCAAATATTGGTCTCTTCCCTGGCTCCCCTCCCCACAACCCCCAACTCTTTTAAGCTCTGTGATCTCCACGCCTGACACCTGAGCCTTTGTTCTGCTTCTGTGGAAATTTGATTCTTTCAGCTCCCTCCAGAGAAGCTAGGGAAAACCAGATTTATTAAGGACACTGCTACTCTTTTGTTCTCCCCAGGTGGGATTGGTTCAGGTACTGATAATGTTTAATAATTAGCCTGTTTTGAAACAGATTCTTCCCCCTTCTCCAAAGTACGTGGAGTGGCAGACAGAACACAGTAAAAGGTTTAAGAATAGAGATGGTTCGTAAGATCAAATTGAAATTCATGAATCGTACATAGGTACATTCCCTTAACTGTCTTTCACACACATTAATTATGGAAAAAAATGGGCATATTTATACACACAATGTCTCTCCATAAGTAACAAGTTTCCATCATAATGAGCTGTTAATTAAAGTTGGTTATATTTGCAGGTATTACTGTGCTGATAAAGTTAATAGTCCAAATTATCATTTACAGTTGACTGATCTTGAGACAGATTTAAAAGGATACTTTCAATAATTTAAAGTAATTGTTACCCTATGGTACTCCCTAGAGCTATATGATTATGTCTGTGGAAAAAATATATAGTCTTATTACTAATAGTTACGAAGAACGAAAATCCCATATGCTTTTAGCTCAAGACCAAATCTTACAGAAATAAAACCCCAGGAGAGCTGAATTATAATTTGAAATGTTATGCAAATGGAACAAGCACAGTTAGAAGAAGAAGAAACATAAACATGCTAAAACAATGAAAACACATTATAAATATGACCAATTGTAATTCAAGTAGAAGTTGGAGAAAAAGAATTAGGCACAATGCATCGGAACAATGCTAAGGGTAATTAATAACGTAGACTATGAAGATTTTTTGGTGCTTTCAAAAGCTCAAGGTTCTGAGAAGGTCTGAACTAGTCTTTTGGATATTTCAGAGTCAGCTTATGACTGCAGTATGCAAATAGGTTTGTGCTGTTAGCAGAAGTTAATCCACTGATACAGTAAGGGATATGTTTGCTGTACCTGCTCTGGGTGACTTCCCACAGAGCAGAAGGGGCAGCTGGCTGAGGAGATGTGCCGTGCCAGGCCTACTTCAGATTTAGTTCATTATGCTCTACTCTGCACGTAACCCAAAACGTAGCTGGGAGGTAGACTAATACCCTGAGCTAGGTATCTTTCCATGCAAGGGAGCATTCATTTTGTTAGATGAAGAACAGAGCAGAATGGGAAGGCCCAGTCTTGCAGTTCTTCAAGACATGCAGGTACTAATGTGAGATTTATGTGCATTTCACAGGGTTGCAGTTGCAAAGAACATGACGTTGCTAGCAGTGGGATCTGCTGGATGAATAAAAGAAGTGGTAGAAATCTTGTCTCTGATTGCATGCTAGAGCTAGATTCAGACCAAAAACTGATGGCAATAATACCAGGAGCAGTCATGACTGTGCAGGGAGACTGAGGGAGAAAATTGAACCAGAAGTACCTTTTATTTTTCTAGAATCTGTAATTTTTCAGATAAATAAAGTGACTTTGCAGGTAAAAATGGCCACAGAGACTTAGAGAGCAATGGAAGATTAATTCCTGAAGGAGTAGAAAAAGGTCAGTAATACAGATTTTTCTACTTGAAATACTGATTTTAATGGCAAACTGTTGGATTAGTACACTGCCATCATATATTTCTGGTACTAATCCAAAACTTCTGTGTGTTTTATGTTGCCAAGGATTTACTGATGAAGTCTGAAGCTGGAATCACCTGGGATAGGTCCATTTTAAGCAATGATATGGACATTAGAAGAGAATCTTTGGAAATTGTCCTCATCCCTCTCTGTGCACATCCCTGTGTCAGTCACTGATTACAAATGTTGCTCTTCCTCCTCTCCAGTTCTGTTCTCTGCCTCTCCGCAGCACCCCAGGGTTTGTCCTTTGCTTCACGCTCTTCAGATCCCTCACTGCTGTGGACTTGGGGATCTTTCCTGGCTTCCCCCTGGAGCCTGGCCTTGACTAAGTGCTCCTTCCTTCCTTCCATTAGCTAGAATGGCTGCTGGGGGGAACCCATGGGGATCATTTCTCTCCTCTGTGCTGCCTTGAGGTCCCCTGTAGCACTCCTGGCCCCTTAAACTTGGAAAACTTTAGGTGGTAGAGATGAGGATTTTTTTAAATACAGCTCTGCAAGGTGCTAATAGCAGGTAATTTTTTTCATTGCAATTTACTCTTCACAAAGCTCAGCCGAAAATGTTTACATTCTAAAGTGTTATTGACTGTGGGGACATAGCGAAGAAGTAAATTCCTAGTCATTTTGGCATGTGCAACTATGGGTTTACACCTTGCGGATGGGGAAGATTATTCTTTCAGCATTTTTTGGTGTGCTTTAAAAGAAGCAATGAGAAAAAGCTCCTAGCTGGTGTTTGTGTCCTGCTTCTGAAGAAGTTTACTGTTGCTTCATGTTGGGGGTTGGCTGGAGTGTTGCATATAAACTGAGATGACTTAGCACAGTGTACTTCATCATGTCCCATCATAACTGAGAAGTGTGTATTCTTTTTTTAAAAAAGCATGTTACAGGCTCCCTGTAGGTTATAACGAACAATTTTGGTCTGATTCTGAACTTGCTTTCTTGGAGTTTCATCAGAGGTACCTACACAGACATCAGTGTATTTGTATTACACTTAAATTAGTGCAAGGTGGAGAACAAGCAAACCTTTACAGAAAGCTGCAGTGAAGTGGTAATGCTGGCCTTTTCTTTGAGAGAACTTCGTGGGACATGTCATGTCCATTTTATACTATTTTTAGAGGACAGGCAGTCCTATAATATTATTTCTGTAAATAGGCCTGACCTTCAAAGCTGGGAGCTTCAGCGTCTCCCTGAGCCTACCTGGGCTTGACTGCCTCTGAGCATGAGTTCGCTGCTCAATTCCAAATTGACCCAGCTACAGCACTGTGGCACTGGTCAAGCTCAGATCCTTTCACACTCATTTGTCTGTGTTTTGCTCCATGGCTTCAAAATTCCTTATCAGAAAGGAATTGGCATTACTCCAGTGGCTCAGTCAGTATATGGGGAGCCCTTTGCCTATGACAGCAAAATAGGTGAAAGATGGCTTCTTCCTTTCCCCTTCTTTCCTCACTAGTTGTACTATCTGTTTAAGAAGTCTAGAACTTGCTGGGATATACACATATCCCACTTTTTTGGAGTAAAGAAGCCGTGGCAGTGAGTAAGAGAATAAGCTGTAAGATTTTGAGGAAAAAATTAAGTAGGGGAATTTAGTGTCTCTGAGTATGCCAGCTCATATTTATTGTATCAAAATTAAACTATGAGCTTAAATCGGCTTCAGTCACCATGTTTTCTTTCCAAATTCCTTGTTTTGCATGATGCTGTTTCTGTAGCCCAAAAGTGATGGAAAATCAGGGATGAAAGTGAAATTGCCTTCTCAGCCTTAGCTTGCTGTCAGTGCTGCTGAGTGGAGTGTCATCCTGCTTCAGACCTCAGCCCTACCTTCTTTGAAATGAGGGACCGAAGAGCAGGCAGTCCTGTGGGTCACGAATGTCTCTTCACCAGAGAGACATGAAAGTTTTTACCCTCAGGAGTCATGCTGAGCTTATTCTGAGTCCTATTACCTCTGAAGTGATATTTCATAATAGGGGTGCAATCACGTGTATCGCTATGCAATATCTTTTTATTTGATGTCTTTGCTGATTGTAAGAGACTCTGATCTCATTAATAGTTGATTCTGGGGAAAAAAAGAAAAAAGGAAGCCGGTTTCTCATGAAGTTATTCAGGCAAATTGTTGTAGGCCTAAGACTTAGCAGTGTACTGTCCAGTCAATGTTTTAAAATGTTTTATTTATTATGATTTTTATATAATACTTCTTGATTTAAAGAAAATTACACTAGCTGCTTCCTTGTCAGTAGCACCAGCCGTATTCAGCTTTCCAAAGCCAACAACAACCAGTCAGACTTACTTTGCCTCTTTTCCTTTTATTGCTTCCAGCAGATATCTGTTTGTGAAAACTGCCTGCTTTGCCTATGTCTACAGATGACCCTGCTCTGAAAGTAGATGCACAAATGGTCCTGTGTGTGTGCACACCCACACACCGTTTGTGCTCAGAATGTTATGCACACAGGTATGCAAGACAGGGAATTTGTGAGTCTAGAATCACAGACCCCACTGTGAATACTGTTCAGATGGATATCCACTTTTGAAAACTTAGCTCTTAGGCTTTGGAATTTTACAGGAATATGAAATAATGATTTATGACAGTCCTAGTTTCTGGTGTTCTAACTTCTTTCTTAGACTTCTTTAACTTATGATGTTTATTGCATAACAAAGTATTTATTTTCTTTCACAATTTAATATGTTTTGTTTTCTCAACTTTTGGTAGCAAAAAATAGCTGTGATTTTTTTAATTTCTGTATAGTTGCTCTCTGTTTTTATTTTCTCTTCTCCTTCTGTGGCTGGATTACTACACTGTTTTTACCTGGTAGGAATGCAAAGCCGGGAACCCTGTTAGCCTTTGTTGCCTCAGCAATTAAAAAGCATTAGGTCACACTCCAGTCTTAGTCCCCTTGCGTCTCCTCTGCAGTGTTACTGAATTGTTTCCAAGCCTAGCGGATAATTGTCCTGCGTTGAGAGAGATGGATTCATTGTGACAACCTTGTGCTTACTTCTTAATAATGAGTAGATTTTAAATAATTTATGGACAAAAACATGCTCCCTTGAAATTTCTGGCTGTACGTGTCTCTTTCATGTCTTAATGAACTTTTGATTAGTTGTGGACATGTTAAATCTGAGCCAGAAAACATCAGAGCCAAAAATCAGGAGGAAGAAAGAAAACAACATTGGATCACTGAATAAGGTACTTAACTGCTTTACTTCTCCCCGTGTTTGCAGGAAGCAAAGCTAGTACATACCCTGAACAGAAACTTGTTTGGGGTGTGCATACAGGGTAAGACAACCCTTTCTTGAATACTTTTGCACCAAATTCTTACCCTGTGAACCTACCTGTGGTGGCAGAAGCAGTAGAATCGAGTTTTGTGGGTTGCTTGCCCAAACATTTACTCCATCTGACAGTCGTGGATCTAAATCCTGTTGTTCCTGCCTGAAAATTCAGACTTGTGCATATACAGATTTTTTTTGAGTAGTTCTAGAAAGCTCTCTGGGATGAGTTTTCCTGGGTATATAAAACTCTGCTAGCATTAAATTCAATTGAAGTCCTAATGGGACCTGCTGGTGAGATAATGAAACAGAGATGACATCATCAAAAGACGAAAGTTATGTACAGTATAGATAACATGCCTTGATAGTGCACAAAGAATATGGTCATAAACTTATATGAAAATGTCCAGCTCTGTCCAAAAATGAGAGATCAGCCATAAAATCAAGAGAAATATCCCTCTCAGCAAATCTTTTGTTTCTTTTTAGAAACCATCAAGTAGAGACCTGATGAACCAGCCCATTCTTGCCAAGTTTCAAGGCTACTCTGCGATGTTAAAGAAATGGAATTTTGACATTTCAGAACTCGTGGTTTCTTTGCTCTGAATCAGTCCAAAGTGATTGCTCTTCAGAAATTCAGGTTTCAAAAATTTTCTTTTGGCAACACCAGCAAATCTGAAATTGTCTGGTGGTATCTGGCTGCTTGAGAAGCCAGTTGCTAGTATATAAGGCAAGAAGTGGCTCCCAGTATCGGTTCTCTGTAAGAAAGGCTACCCAAGAGCTCTGTGGCCATTTCAGGATTTCTGAACTGTGAAGCAGGTAGGTTAAGAAGCCTAATTTGAGCCATGACTTTGGGGCTTTCTTGATTCTGAATTGGGAGTTGGGACTCCCGGAGCTGAAAACTGGTCTGGGACGGTGAAGGTACTGAAACTGTCAGATCCACAGAGCCCTGGGAGCTCCCAAGCATTACCTGAACAAAGGAAAATGAGTTGTTAGTGTAAGCAAAAGTATTTTGGAATGCTGGCTTCCCTTTTAGGGCTTCTTATCATCCACTGGATTTTTCTTTATGACTTTTCCTTATGACTAAACTCGTATTTTTCTGAAAAAATACTTTGTTGTCAGTTAAGACGTGTTTTCTTTTTCCCTTGTGGGAAAGTTGTCATCACCCAAAACGTTATAGTTATTTTACTTTCACTGCCTAGATCTGCTCAGTCAAGAATTCTCACACTCTGCAGGTACGTTGCAGGGAAGATAGAGCAGTCGACAGACAGAAGCGTTACAGTCTACTCAAGATCTTCTCAAATTCCTCATGGAGACACAGGTAGTTTCAAGCTGTCTTTGTCCCCATAGCTGACCAAGTCACTTGAAGGATATAGTTCATTCTCCTTACAGGGTCATTGCTGAATCACATCAGTGAATCCTGTCACAAGCCCATGCTGCCCAGCACACTTCATGCAGGACTCTGATTTGTTTCTTGTTAGACCTTGGGACAGACGAGTGGGCTGGTGCTTTCATAAATGTTTGATGTCACTGGTGACCTGCACCAGCTGGTTTCTTAAATGAGAGACTTGGTATTCTTAGAGAAGAGAGAAAGAGCTGGCTTTTCTTTTGTCCACCTTCATGTGAAATGTTTGTAGTGAAAACTCCAGACCTTGCTCACACAGGTGGAGACATACTAACTTAATGTGTGTTAAGCAATTAAGCTGAGAGTAAGAACCAATATGAGTGCCTATTCTTATTTAAATGTTAGCTAGCTCAGCGTAAAGGTCACTCCTTCCCTCCTGTTTTGCTTAACAAGGTGTTAGAGATACATACAGCTTCTGGAAATAAAGTAATGTCTCTTTCCATATTGTGCAGTTCTAATCTATACTGCCCTTGGAGATCTCAGGCTTGCTTTGTCTTGATTTCTAGCTCTAAAGTGCAGTTTAGTATTACAAAGGTGATTGGAGAAGCTTTTAAGAGGAGGAGAAGAAAAAACACTGGGCACTCTCCCTCAGAATGTCTTTCAGCAAGGTTGTAAGTATATCAAAATGCATTGCATCTTAAAGGCATGCTCCACACCAGAGAAGTTAGGCTGTGGTAAGGAGGATGACAGAGTTCAGTATCTTTCCTTCCACTCCTCTCTGATACTGCTTCTGCTAACTTAGCACCTTTCAGGCTGATCTCTCCTCTCTCCAGGGCTCATGTTTGTCAGAGTTTGCTACGACCCACAGCCAGTGGTAGATGTTCCCTTTACACATCCAGACCCAAAAGTTTGTGCCAGAAATGGGACTGCTTATTTTTCTACTTTGGAATAGCTTTGCCAGTTACTATCAAAATCCAACAGTTCTCAAAAATACCTTACTTGGGTTTTTTCCAGAAACCTTTTGATGTCAAATACTCTGTATTTGCTCACACAGGATCATTGTTTCACAGCTGACTAAGGTTCTCTTGACCTCAAACACAGGGTAAAGAAGTCTGTAATCCCTCATAAGCTTAGGTTGGCTCAAAACATTAGCTTAGCTGAAGTGTCTTGCCGCTTTTTAAATGTAACATGGATCAGTCCCAGTCAGCTAAATTAGATTCCAGTGACTGTATCTGGTCAATAAAATGGAATATGGAGACCTGAGATATTTCTGCAAAGGCAAGGTTTGACTCTGTCAGCTATTTCTGTATGTTTCTGATGACAAAGCCACTCCACTCTTCTTTTTGCAGACTTTTATTCAGCTGTTGTCTTTGAGAAAGAGGGCTGCACTGCATCTTTAGATACAGTCTCTTTCCCAGGATAGGGAAAGGATGAGCTCTTATCACAAGAATGTGAACCTTAAGGGATGCAGTCTTTAATTACAGAAATGCACATTGTGATTTGCTTTGTAGGAGGTTGGTTTGTATAGGGAGCCATGGCATGGGTGCTGGAGCACCCCAAACTATTATGAACTTAGAGCTTTGAAAAGAAAGGTGTATCTTTATGTTTTGTAAATGTCTGCCATGTAGACTTTCACAGTGAGTAGCTACTCTACTACTATAGAAACCAAAAATAACAAACCATTTTCTCTTTTGCACAGGATCCTTGAACATACGCTGCTTCAATATCTTGCTAACGTTTATTGTCTTCTAAAGCAACAGGATAATGTGGGGAGGGAAGAAGATCCTTTTGACATTTTGCAAATGTTACAGGAGTGTAGTAGCAAGGTGAGGCTTGCAACGTTTCAAAGCCATATTTGTTCTTCAGTATCTATTTGTCTCATGGCTTTGCGCAAAGAGGCAACATCAAGAGAAAAAATAAGCCTTTAAATATTTTAAAGTGCCCATTTAGGATTCATTTCTCAGAGAACTGAATCCTAAATGTCAGACAGTGTTTGATAGTTCTCTGTAAAATCATAATTAAGAATTAGCCTCATTTGACATTTTTAAGCACTTAGACCTATCCAAAGAAAGTCAAGTGAAGAATTACCTAGATTTCATGTTTTTTAAGTTTACCTCTATCTGTAAATAATGTCAAGTGAAGCATTATGCCATTGCTGAATGCCTTTATGCAGGCTGTGCTGAATATTAGTATATACCAAGCACACACAAGCTTCACTTTGACTGCTTTTTTTTTTTTTTTAGTGTTTTATTATACCACACCACTAAAACTCTGCTGCTGGTCTCAGTAATGACCGACCAACCAACCTAAGCAAGTTACTGATGTCTTAAACTGTGCTGGCTAGCGCTGTTTGGAACCACAGTCAGGGTATGTCTGCAGTGTGCTAAGAGGCACAGAGCAGAGAACCACGTAGGTAAATTTTCTGTCTCTCCTGGGTTCCTGCATCATGGGTTGGCTTTTACAGAGGTGCGTTTGAGAAAGTCCTCTCCAGCTGTGCCTGTCTGTACCGCAGTGAGGCTCCGTTCTCCCTCAGTGCACTGTCCTTGCAGGCGTCTGTAGCTGACACAGGGAATTTGAACAGGAACTTCCAGAGATTAAAAAAGAAAAATTACCAACTCTCCCTCTGCAAACCCAAATCTGCCCACACCTGGCAACTTTCTGCAGCTCAAATAAAGAACCTCTATATTGTAGTGTATGACGTTTCTTGTGCTCTGGCATTGTGTACAGAAGTGTGTTAGTAGTACTCTCCTACGGATGACCTGTGCTGTGTTTAGCAGCTCTGCAGACAGTGGATGTAGCAAAGAAGTTAGCAAAGGCAGTGGCTTAGTCCAGTCATGTTGCTCAAGGAACTGTGAGGAAGAGGAGATAATAAAAACTATTGGGTCTCTGCCTTTCCTTTTTTTTTTTTTCTTTCTCATTTTTAAAACAAATAGTGCAATTGTGAAGGTTTCTGGTTTTGTTGTACTACAGAAGAACTTCATTTGGTGCAAAGATTTCATTTCAGAGTGTTTTAAAGCTTTGTGTTATGGTGGCTATGAGTACGTGCTGAGATAGGATGAGTAGTTAGTGATATTATTGTTTTGAATAACTCTATCAGAAGTCGTAGACATAGAGAGTTTTTGGTTGGTTTGGAGTTTTATTTATGTCTTCGAGGCGCAATTCCTATTTCGTACTGGGGTGATTAGGAGGAGTAAAAGGATTTGGCAGCCTGTCATTGTCCTCTTCTCTGACAGTGCTTTTGTTCCTTGAAGGAAGTGCTTTGCAAATAATATCAGCTATAAATCAAGCAGAGAAATTTCCTTGGTTCTAGCTCAGTATGAGTTTTCTAAGTCCTCCATGTGAAAAACTTATGTTGCTCTGACTGACAATTTCAGAGAGTAATGAGTAAAGATAGATATCCCCGAGCTGTTAATCAAATTTCTTTTGGCAGCTCTCTCTGTCAATATTCAAGGCTGTCATTTTAGTTATTTCAGAAGCCAGGTGAAGGAGGATCATAGCCATGGACTCCCCTTGTGCTAGGTGATGTCAAATTTGGTGATAGTAATAGATGCCCAAATGAGAAGAGCTGCACTTTTGAAGTACAGTCAGGGTTTGTATCTCCGTCCAGTACTGCGGCTAACAGATGCATAGTGAAGGTGCCTAGTTTGATAATGGCATGTGGTATGTACTCACTTTGCTCACAATTAATGCTTTAAGGCCAAACTGCTGAAGTGGGAGAGGAAAAGGCATCCCTCAGTTCCCAACTACTTGTTGGATCTTGTTCTTGGATTTTTTTGCACCTGTGAAACACGTCTGTTTTCCTCTCTTAATTGGGAATCAACTTGCTTCCAGCTATGTCAAAAGGAGGTTTGCAAATGGCTTCTGCTGGTGCAGAACTGGGTTGTAGACCAGGTGCAGTTGGTAGCTGCAGCTGGAAAAATTAGAAGCTGAAGGTAACAGTAAGCTAAAATTCTTGCTACTTGTGCTCTTCATTTCAGAACGCCTCTGCACACGCTCAGTTGTTCTGTCTTTCCACTCTGTCCCTCCTTCTATATGCAATAGTCATGCCACCCCACTGCCATGAGTGGAGGAGACAGAGCTCAAACTTTTGCTTCGTTGTGAACTTGTTTGTATCTTTCTTTTCGTTCTTTTAAAGTGGACAGATGACCTTGGAGGGAGTAACAGAGATCTAAAGCAGTCGTGCAGTAACTCAGCCAGTTCTGCCAGGCAGCTTCCTTCATTAGAAAACCTGACAAATCTTACTGCCAGGATTCAGGATTAGTCTCTGAAAGCCCCTATCTGGCGGCCGTGCACGAGGGATGCAGACAACCTTTGTTTTGCATCAAAGCAGGACTGCAAACAAACAGGACGGTTTCTGCTCCTTGATTTTCCTACGTGCTGCAAATACCCAGCTGTTTAATTCTATATGCACATGTGCACACAAACACGGGGATGTGTGTGTGTGCATGTGCATATATGTGTATGCTCTCAGAAAGGAAAAGAATGAAAAAATCTTCAGGAGGTGGAGTGAAGATCATGACATAGTGAGAACGGTATCACCTTTGGTACATGTTCCTTTAAAACACAGTATATACTGAACAGCTTTATATACTACTTGTGTTCATGAATGCTTGTGTGTGTGCATGCATATATTTTTATATATGTTGCTTCACTCGCTTGAACTTGAGATGTGATGTTGAAAAATTTATGGCTGCCAATGGCAGAGAAAACAGAAGCATCAAGAGGAAAAAGATAGCAGATACACAAGCTGCAGGAAGCTCTCAGGAGACATGGAAAGGCACAGACAGCTTCATGAAAGAGGAAGGTAGCCTTCTTTCACTACTCAGTACCTGATGTGGCTTAATAGCCCAATGCCTACCTGTTTGCTAGCGATAATCTAGAAATCTGTCTGAAACACTGGGAAAGCAGGCTTCATGCATTTGTGCTCAGCTGTACCCCGCAATCCTATTAAAATCAGTTTGAAGACAGAAGTTAGCCCTAAGAAAGAGGTGGTAAGAGCCAGATCTGGCTAGGTGGTTTGTTGTGGGGTAAAGCGTGATTATGTGATTAAACTTCCTTTGTCGTTGGCATTTGGAGCCGCATGGGCAGACATAGATTTTTCATGAATGTAGTTACCATTCTGTTTATAAGTGGATTTCACCCTGCATATTCTGGGTTTACGTGTCTGTGATGAGTTACATTAAACTGCATTGTGTTGGGACTGCACCTGGAAAGGAGACTGGGGTATGTTTCAAGTCTGTATGTTGCTATGTTTAGTTTTTGTTCTCTCCAAATGAAGAAATGCTCTTGCAAACCATGCAAGAGTTCATTTTTAACGCTTTAATCTTCTCAAGAAAGAGAATTTCAGTGTATGAGCAGAAAAGCAAAACCAAACATTCTCTCTTTCCAAGATATAAACCCTGACATCCTTTTTTCTTGCAGACTGAATGTTTTTCTGCTGTCACACTTCTTTGGTTCTTTCTTGCTCTTTATATCTAGCAGCTGAGCCCTCAACTTAAGGTTGCAGTGTCACAGTAAAAACATTTAACTTCATACACTGAAAGCTTTAGGCACTTTATGGCCAGCTTGAAGCCAACAGAGTAAGTCAGAGAGTGCGAAGTGTGCAACTCCTAGCAGGGTCAGAGAACACACCAGATGTCTTATCAGACATTTAATCACGTAAGTTTGGTTTCACTAATGAAAGAGTCTGGACAAGAACGTAGTTTCTTTCACTGAACCTTTCTGTCCTGAAGCCAACATGACAGTCCCTGCACTGGTTCATGGTATGGGATGAGCACTTTGCTATTGTCAGCACATGAAGAGTCAGTGAGGGAGGAGACTTCAAGATAGCTTGCAACTTGGAAATGAGTCTTTTAGCTGGACCGCTTTGAGCTTGAGGCTATGCTGGGAGATATGTTGTTTGCTGCAGCTCAGTGTCGTAGTATCCCACTGGCCCCAGACCACTGATGACAAGTGTAGACAGAACTGCAAAGAAGCTGTGATACTGAGCGGTGAATGAAAGCCATTACGGCAGAGGTCTGTGTGTGATAGATGCCAGAGCGATGAGTGTCCAGCTTGTGTTAATAGGTAGACGTAAGTGATCTGTATTTGGTGTGACTTCCCAAGACTGGACAGATGGTGAAGTGCTTGTGCAATGAAAAGTCATCCCTGAAACATTTGTTCAGAGAAGGGGAATAAATGTCTTCCAGCTGAACGTCCCTTTGAAATGCAAACCATTATCTTTGCAGACTTCAGTTATCTCCTTTATGAGTCTGTCTCTAACAATTCTTTTCAAGGAATGTACCATACACAGTGGGTGAGCTATATATCTAATAGACAAACCATAATCCTTTAAAAAAAAACCAAACAAAAACCAACCCACCACAACCAACAAAAAAGAAATGCAATATCAGTGGAATTAATGTAGTAGCAAGGAGAGGAAGCAATCTCATGAAAGTTGAGTGTTGGATCGAAGAGTGTTAAAATAACTATAATGAGCTGGATCCATTGCTGCTGTTAACTTTGAAATATTTTCAGTCTTTTAGGTTCCACAGACAAAATATTTTTCAAAGTGAATTAGCTCCAAAGGAAGGGAAGAAACCTCCAGAGTTTGCAAAGAAGTATGAGAGAAAAATATTTCCCCCAGTTTGGCATATAGTTGAAAAGGAATGAACCTTATCACCAAAGGATAAGGAGCAAGTTAAAAACCACCTTCAATCCTTGTCTGCTGCAGATGACCCTGATTGACTTTGAGACAGTAACAAAAGCTTAATCTTGTTTGCAGTGTATTGAGAGATGGCTGGGGGAGATTGCCTGTGAAAGGGTAGTCTCTGAGCTGAGCTCAGAACAACACATGAAAGGTAAGTTGTTTTAAAAGTTCCAAATACCATTACATCTTCCTTTGTAACTTTGCTAAAACCTTTTAAATTCTTGTCTGCCCCACAAAGGCACAAAGCAAATGCAATCACTTTTGCACCCCAAGGAAAATTCCAGGGGTCCCACTGGGTAGATGTGTGTGGATGGAGGAAGGAGTGAAGAATTCAGCCACTGAGAGCAAGACTTCTATCACTGATATAATGAAAAAATGGTTAAAAAATAGAAACACCTACAGACAACAGGTATATACTGTCATTAACAGGTCAGGTCTTAATTGCTAACTAGTCCAGTATCCAAGCTTGTTGCTAGAAGAGATATTCTTAGGCAAAAAAAAAATTTAAGAGATTTGGACAGATTTTGTCAGCCCCAAGAGAGCAGAGAGTGAGGTTTCCTCACCCAAGCAAGTGGTTGTTGGCAGCTGCTGCCAGTTGTCCTTCTGCGAGTGAAAGAGAAAAGCTAACTGTGGTGGCTTAGCGGTGTCACTGCTCAGGGTGGGTTTTGTGTTCTCTTAAGTAACTAAAACACATGCTTAATGAAAAAGAAAAAAGCGAGTCCTCTTTCTTCTGTTGACATTGAATGGCAGTCTTGCAGCTGGGACAGTAGACACAGCAGGGAGTTAAGAGTCTGCCCAAAATCTGGCAGACTTGTATTGGTGTTAGCCTATGGTAAAATACTGCTCTTAGCCGAGATTTGTAGCTGATCTTTACGGCAGTGTTGTGGAGGCTGTGGTCTTGGCCAACTAAGTGAGGTCAGGCTTTTATGTATGGAGAGGAGACTGGGAAAGGGGAAGGAATCAGGGCAGCGAATGCCCAGCAAAGTCATTGCTCTGTCTGATCTGGGACATTGAGTATACGACAAATTTATAGGTGGCCTAACAATCTCCACAGTATGCCGCACTGTGCAGGAAAATTTCCTTTTGAACCTTAGGATGTTTCCACCAGCACTTGGTGTCAGTTGTGCCTTTATATCTCCAATGCCGTATCTCTCTTCGGGGTGTGTGTGTGTGTAAATCTAACCATCCTAATCAGCGTCTGCTTTTACAGTTCCTATTTAGCATACTGCCAACATGCCTTGCAATAAGGCATAATTATTTCCCTTTAAACTTTTCTTGCAACTTTCCCTTCTTTTCTCTTCAGAGGTGTTTTATTTATCAGAGCATTAATTTATACATCTGAGATCAGAGTATTTCATGCCTTGCTTCAACACAGATCCTTAGCAATTAGAAATGATGTGAAAGGCAAATATAATTGAATTCTTGTCCTTGCAGTCTACTAGCTTGGTGGTTCACCCTTTGATTCAGTACTCCTGTATTTTATCTATTGCTTTCAGAGCTTTTAAATTTTTCTCTCAGAATTTGTTACTTCTCTTGGAAAGGCAGTACCCCCACCTGATGTTGCTTTTCCCCCTAAAGATACCTCCTTCTTTTCCACCTGCCCGCCCCACCCCCCGCCCCACCCCGGATCAGTTTAAGGCAGGAGCGATGTAAATATTTTAAGCCAAATAGCCAAAATTCAGTTTTGGATAGCAGCAGAACAGTTTCCCCAAGCACTGTCGGCCAGCACTTCAGGTACTAAGCCCAAGGCAGGGCTCTCATTCCTCTAGCAGGCCACTATGTTCCCACTGCCTGCTCATCTGACCCTGCTGGGTGCTTCCCCCTGCCCTTGCCCCCGCAGCCCTGGGTGCTGGACCATAATGGCAATGTAGAGGAAGGTGAGGAACTGCGTGACCTCGTTTCCTTCCCCTTTGCAGCAGGGAGGAAGAGATAAAGCTAAAGTTAGATCACCAGCCCTGGCAGTGTTTAAGAAAAGACTGGAGGTGGCACTTAGTGCCATGGTCTAGTTGACACGGTGGTGTTAGGGCAAAGGTTGGACTCTGATCCCAGAGGTCTCTTCCAATGAAATCGATTTTGTGATTCTGTAAAGGTGGAAGCAGACACAGGGTTGAATGAGATGGTCTGAGCCACTTGGGAACTGCTGTGAGATTTAGGAGTCGTGAGTGTTTGCACACACCTATGTCTCTTCTTTCTATGTTCACACACGTGTAGAAGTGCACACAGGCAATCATGGTCCCTCTCACCATCGTTTTTCTGTCACAAAGCCCAACCTGGAGCCTACGGAGGTCACTGAAAATGGAGACCTTCACTAATTTGATCTAGATACTTCACTGCTGTAGCACACACAAGTGCGCCATTCTGCTTTAACTTCGGATTGCAGAACAGCCATGCTGTCACTCTGGGTTGCCAGTTACATCCGTCCTCTGGATATTATTTCAGCGTGATTTGTGTTTGCATAGTGTTGCAGCTTCTACTTGTTATCTTTTAAAGGCAGAGAGAGAAGAGAATGAATATCATCAGTCTGTGGAAAATCTCAGACAACCTCTGTCAATATTTTATACTGCTTTACATTTTTTAAATGGTACTTTTTGGTGAATGCAGGAGTATTTATTATGTCGACTTAAATACAGCAAGCAATGTATCTGTTGTTTAGATCTCACTATTCTCTCTTCCATTTAATGCTTATTACAGAGCAAGCTGCCTTCTATACATTTGATATCTGAGCTAGTTCCCTGCTGCAGTTGTCTAATACCTTCACTTCTCCAGAAACAGCCAAACTTTTCAGGAATTACATATTCTGATTTTGGGGAGTGGTTAGATATGGCTAGACTTAAAACACTCAAAGCAAGTCAGGGGTTCCAGAGACCTGATGATTTATATTCCTCTCTTGAAGAGTTTTCTTTCATTGGATTTTTAGGACTAAAATTACGATTGTGTAAATAGAGCCCTCAGAAAGTTGCAATATATATACTGCATAATCTTGTGAGTATGATCAGGGTAACATTTTATTTCAGATACAAAATTTCCTCCTCTTCTCCTTTGTAATTGCTACAAATGATTCCCCCCCCCCCCTTATCTTCTTCCCTGTTATATGATGACCTCACTCCCCATAAGCTCCTGTAGGTAGGATGCACCATCACTGCTTCCTTCCCATCGCCTCCCTGTACTCCCCTTCCATGTGGCTCCCATGTCTTCCAGTGAGGACTGGCACCTTTGGACAACTGAGATGTTTGCTTCAACAAATCCTTTCTCCATTCACACACATGTGCATGCGCACACTTTGTGTTTTGGGCATATGGACACACTTCTCATTTTGGGGAGTGCTACTTACCTGAGAAATACTGGAGTAGCATGAGACTGAGTGCAGAGCAGTATGGATTTGGTGAGAAGAGGAAACGAGATGTCTTAAGCATACGGTGGCCTCATCTTGCTGTTCCTTTTTTTCCAGAACATGGACTTTGTGGATTGTTATGACTGATGGCATCCTATTAGAAAGACTAGCTTTAAATCCTTCATATTTCAGTGGTTTAAAAATTGCACATCTAGAAAACACTGTCTCTCTGGCTTGTCAAAGTACATTTGGAGCCCAAACTCCAAACTTAACCATGTTTTTGTTTGAGTATTTTAAAATTCTGTAGTACGTTTCTGTACAATACCACTTTGCTATTGTAGGAACATATGATTTAGAGAAGCCTTATGTGTTCACTAGAAATAAATAGTTTTCTTTTTTTTACAATAACACCAACAAATTTAGATCACCAAAGGAGAAAAGAAATGGTGAAGTCGTCATGCTACTGGAATCTGTAATTTTTATTTATTTTTTAGCCAAAATTCATAATTTGTTTAGGTGTTTGCTAATGCAAAATCGTCAGTCAAAGGGCCAGCATATCAGTAATAAAGTTGTTAAACCTAAATTGCATAGCATGTCCTTTCTGTTTCATATTCAGTTAAGTTTGAGGTCCCCAGAAAGTTTTCTAGAAAACCCTCCAGACAGCTGACTAAATTAAAGAGGGGAATTACTTGCAGGCTTAGAAGACAAATAGGGACATCAGTAACGAAGGATAAGTGTTAAGCTGTCTCTCTCTGCATAATAATTTTATTGCCTGGCTTAATGTATCATAATGTTGGAGATATATTACCTAAAATAAGTAAAACAGTGCACCATTGAACACATTATGTTGTACATAATTAAGATGCGTAATGTTAAAACTTTGGGTAGAATGTAATTACTGTACGCCATGGAAAATCAATGACTACTCCAGCAATGTAAGTAAACATTAAAAACAGTGTTTCATGAGCACACAAGTTGGCCAGTGTTTTATGAATGTATTTTATAGGCTGTTTTTGGTTTTGGTCAGATGAGATGGAATGGCTAACATGCAGAAATTAATTTTCCAAAATTGTCTGCCTTGAGGATTTGCTCTTTGTTTGAGTCATGAGGGATGCTTGCTGCTTCAGTCACCAGCAGCAGAATGCAGAGATCCACACTAAGAGTCAAATGCATGGTGCTTGACAGGACTGAGCATGCTTCACAGCTTGCACCCTACAGCTCTCTTTTGCTAGTTTAAAGCATAAGGTATGCTTATTCCTGCAATTAAAAAAAATAGTCATATGCTGCACTTACACTGGTGGTAAGGTATGAGCACAGGTGGGGAATGAATCCCTTATGATTTTTATTCTGCTCTGAAAAACTGGGAGCCTAAGAAGTGGAATCTGCAGAAAGCTGTCAAGATCATTCAGTTGAACCAAAAAAGGTAATAGAATTGAAATATGAAATATTAACATGTACTCCTACCCAAATCTTCAGTCAGAGTTATGCTAGGAATTTGCCTGACTGTGTTACATATAGACCCTGTCTAGAAATATTTATAAAAGGCACCTCACACATATATATGAAATAATAGCTATGTCCAAGATTAAATTCTGGCTTTTCAATTACTTTTGATGTGACAAATGTTTCATTTGCACTTTCTGTAGTGCTTCTGTTACATTTGTCTTTCAAAGAGTTTAAAAACAGAAAAGGTAGGTAAAGCCAATACGCTGACTTGTACATCAACTTAGTGTTTTGTTTGCAAGCACTGCTTGGGTCCCAGGGAAGTGTTCAGAGGAGGCAGAAGACAGAGCAGGTAGCTCATCCATGAACACTACTCTGATGTTTCCTGTTTGAAGAAAGTTGTGTGGGCACAACTCACAAGCTTGCGGCTGAGCCCACCAATACATTGAGAAATGGAAGAATTTCACATGCAATAATTCATGGTGTTCAGGAGAGTTACTCTAGATCCCATGCTGATATGGGATCAGAACCAGTCCCCTTACATGACTTGCAGCGGAGTGTCCTCTTTTCAAGGCTTTGTACATGGGGAATTGCATTGCCTAGGCAGCCCATCAGTTCTTGGACAACGGGGATTTTCAGGACACGCTGGAAGGCTTTCCTCATCTGCTTGCCATTTGATTCGGTTGTTTTGCTTTCTTTTTAATTATGGTTTTTTTTTTCCCCGAATCATTGTTTGCAGATTTACATTACTCTCTCTAATAAAGAGCCATGGCAACAGGTGTTGTAGAGATTAATCAGATAAATAAAAGATATGTTTAGTGTTCATTCTTATGCACAATTCCATTAAAATGAATAACTCTAATAAGCACCTGGCAGGCGTGTTTCAGTGTTTGGGTAATATGCCAGAAGAACAATGTTCTGGTAGAGGATGGTATATTTCGAGCCCAGGTGATTAATTCTTTTTTTTTATTCTCTTTGAAAAAATTAACTATTGCCCTGCCATTTGTCTTTAAAAGCCTCTGAAAAGCAGACTTTAAATGTGGTTTTGCATAAGTTGTTCTGCAACCTTTCCCTCAGTAATCTGAGTACCTTGCAGTTGCCCATTAAAAGGATGTGATTCAGAGCTGTCATAGGAGATTCAACCTCTCTTGCATCCAGTTCACTTCTCCAGAAGGAAGTGCGCAGTGTGGATTTTGCCTGGGTTTAGATAAATAATTGTTTTTTTAATGGAAGATATTTTCACAAGAGTGTTTATCTGTGTTGCCAAGGCACAGTGGAAGTAATACTTTGCCCTCTGGTAGGGATTGAGTTTATGGTCAGATGGTTGCATCAACTGGCTTCTTCGGATGGTCTCATTGAAGGTGAGCTGCAGACGGTCCTGATTTGCATATACAGCTGAGCATTTTTACTTTCTGAGGCTTCAGGGTGAAGTCCTCTATTTTTTCTTCTGTCTGCAAATAGGTGATTAACATAAAGCTCTATTTTGGTTGATAAATGTTTTATTGAAGGAAGAAAATCTATTGCGAGCATCTCTGTAATAAAAAATATTCTTGTAGCCTTTCTTCTCTATTTTATGCCTGCACTACCATGAGTGGTTTCCCCCTTCTCCCATTGATACTCATTTTATTTTACATGACTAAAGAAATGATGATTGACATTGATGGTTCTTCATATAATTATTCTGTAATTACTGAAACTCTGAAGGAGGGATGGCAGCTCATGTCAATGTACTTTATAGCTTTATTTCATAGCATATAATACCATAACCTTGATGTTAATATTCAGCTAGTGCTTTGTAGCACCCAACCTTTCAAGTTGCTCACAACAGAATTACTTTGATTTCATTTAACAAACATACCTTTCATTAGCTTTTGAGGTACATGGGTTTGTGAACTTGTTTTGTTAAATCATTGAATTTTGTGACTTTCTTGTCCTTTTATCTTTCATTTTTTAATTGTTACTGACATAACGATTGAGTTTATTTTTTAAAGTTTCTTCTTGTGAGCCTTACGCTTACTCTAGAGCAAGGAAGAAACAGTTTTTCTAACGTTTGACATTCTGAGGTCGTTTGGGAGACAGTTGATTCTCAATGTGTATGTGCATGTGTGAACACTCGCTTTTAATCGAGTTATTAACTGAAATCATCAATTTATCCTGAACTTAGAAATAAGGTTTTTAGAACATACAGATCTTGCTGAAGTACAGCATTGTATTTGGGTGCAGAAAAGGTATTTGTTATAAGTTAGGTTCCTAGTAGTGACCTTAAGAATCTCTGAAGATTCTTAAGGAGGAAAGAGGAAAATATGACCATGTGTTTTTTTTAAAAAAAAGCACCTCTGTTATGTTTGTCAGGGATGTGAATCTTTTCATGACAATTTTATTTTGGTACAGTTAATGTTAATTACCAAAACTACCTATATGAAACATGTAAGGTTATGCATTTTACAGAAATTAACTGGGGTGCTGCTTTCACCCTCAGCCCTGAAGCATGGCAGAGTGTGTGGGGATCTCCTCCTTTGTTTCCCTCCAAAGGGGTAATGGGCAATATGGTCACTGGAGAGAGAAAGGCAACAATATGTTTGTCTGTGGGAAGGAAATACTCCTGAATGGGTATCTTCATGTCTTTTCCCACCTCTCACCTGCCTTCCCTATTCAGGATGGGGACTCTTTGAGGAAGAGGTTGCTGCCTGTCATATGCATGGGTGTCACCTTGTCCAACCAGAGGCTTATTCCTCATAGCTCCCAGGCACAGATGGGATCTTAATACAGC
The DNA here is from genome assembly GCF_000690535.1 of Cariama cristata. NCBI lineage: Eukaryota > Metazoa > Chordata > Aves > Cariamiformes > Cariamidae > Cariama > Cariama cristata. The sequence continues at coordinate 8,696 of NW_009629307.1, read as the reverse complement.
GAAACTTCGTTGCTGTTTCTTCAAGTGTTTGATGGAAATGGGAACATATCAAAAGAGACTGTTCAATTCAGTGCTCACATCAGACCTGCTGTCTGAAACCATTTAAAAAAAAAAAAAAAAGGTATTCTGTGTTAGGTGCTCAAGTTGTTCTATGATGTGGTTAAGGAGTTAATTTTTTGGCAGGGAGGGTAACTAAGCATTGGAACAAATTTTCATGGAAAATGAAGTTTTTAAGTTAAGACTTGGTATCTGAGTAGAAGATGCCTTCATTTTCAGACATTGGCTAGGATGCTGGTTCAGAAATTTGGGAAGAATATGTTGTGAACTGAAGTGGCAAGTCACACATGGGCACTCATAGTGCCACTGTCAGCACACATGGGTAAAGCTGGTGGCTGGTTGTTGGAGAGGCTTATTTGAGATTTCCACAACTTGCACTTCCCACCACGCTTTGGCCATAAATCCAAAACTGTCCAATGAAACTCGGAAGTCCCAGGAGGCTTGTGACAGCTGTTTAATAAAACAATACTTTTTTAGCTTCTTTTTTGGAGGTGCAGCCTGTGGTGCAGTATTTTGTTATGAACAGATCACAATGAAATGCTCCTTTCTGTAACACTGTGTGAATTTGGAATGAGTTTGTGGTTGGTTTTGTTTCATTTAGTTACTACAGCTGGCAGGGAAGAAGGCTATTCCTGTAGGTCTCTGTAGCCAAGAATGTTACAGCCAGTTGATAATATTCATGTTTGGAGAATCTATCTGTAGGAGGTCACCGAATATATAAAACTTACTTTTTCAGCCCAGTTTGGTAACTTAACCTTTAATACACAGAGGCAAATACCTACAGGTCAGCCTAACTGAGAGGGGAGTTGCATGTTTCTGTCAATTCAGATGCTTTGATTCGTGCAAGCTGGGGTGGCTTTCAGTGTGTTTCAATTGCGTAACTGAAATGTTTGCAAATAGGCGTGCTGTTGGAGTGATTGGCTAATGAGGCGAAAATAAATTCTGACCAAATTTTCGTGTATTAATTTATTTTCTGCTTGCAGCTAAATGCTCTACATCTATTCCTTATTTATAAAACCTACCCATGTCTTAAGCAGCTCAATGAGGGGTAAAGTGCTGTAAAGGCACAGGCTATGAAACTGGTAATATAAATTGGCAGAGGATATATCATATCATGACATGGTTGTTAAGGGATATGGGGCTTGACTTAATTCACATAAAAGTCATAAATATCCATGGATTTGCTGAAGGCTGGGATTAGGGGCTACAATGTGCCTTAGACCTGTGGGGATTTGAGAGCTTTTTGGGTAGCGTTAATAAACTGCATCTCTTGGGGAAGACTGTTTGAATGCAGTGGAATGCTTTCCTTAATGGTGGCAATTTTGAGCCTTACAAGATGTGGAAAGCCTCCTGTCTCCTGGTAAACTGCAAAAAGTCATTCTTGTTAAAAGCATATTTTATTGCTAAGCATAATATATTGTGGAAATGGAAATCTGTGTGTGGATTAGACAGCTGATTGGTACAATGCAATGAATCCATTGGAGAATTTAGAGAGGATTTCATGCTGTTTGCAGAATATGAAGGGTATTTGTTGGAATTTGGCTCTGATTTCTGTAGTTTGTACAATTATTGGTATGTTAAGCACAGTGCTCTTTCTCTAGTATAATATAATCAGGTTTTTAAATGTTTAGTTGTTTATGCTTGTATCTCTTACATATCATTTCCTCTCCTTTCTCGCCTAGCAAAATTAATTTATTTGAACTAGAGCAAATATACTGCAGATTATTCTTCTAGTACGTGATTCATGCTATTTTAAAGGGAAACATAATTTTCCTCACGCCCTTACAAAAATACTTCAAAATAAAATAAAAAAGATAGAAAGCACCTCCCAGCCAAGCAGTGACAAGCATTGATTCATTTAGCTGCAGCCAGCCTCTGCAAGGTATACTTCCAAACTGTATCAGGGATGAGCTTGGTAACCTTTCTTCCTATAGGATGTATTAATTGCAAAACCTTTCTCCCTACCAGATACTGTTCAAGCTAGACCTAAGACAACCAAATATTTTGGCATCTTCTGCTATACCAGCCTTTTGACCTGGATGTGAACACATCCTGTATTGGCCATGTGTTGGCCCTTTATAATTGACGTTTGCCAACATTAAATGAGTTAATAGGTTGTAGAGCCCTTATTTGAGGCAGCGAGTAGACCTCTGAGAAACCAGTTGTCATTGCAATTGGGGAATGCAGAACAAGTGTATTTCAGGAAGCAGAGAGAATTAGGTTTAGGTCTAAATTTGCAGTCAGAAATGTGCATTATAGTGAAGCCCTGGTAAAAGGCATATTGCTGGCTCAAGTGAATGTTAAGGTTCAAAAAGATGCACATTTGCAAATGACAGTGCCCTTCCCCCACAATAGTAGGAGTCTGGGAAGTAAGAAGATAAAGAAGCTGATTTGCATTTATTTTTCTGTCAAAAATTGCTAGAAGTCTTCCCTCTATTCTTATGGATCAGGAAAGATTTAGGAGCAGAATTGATCTGAACACTGCATGTGCCACCTTCCAACCCTCCAGCGTTTATCTGTGTCTTCATTACAGTTATTTTATTTTAAAATGTTTTTGCTGTTTCCATAATGCTCCAGTCACTCAATCTTAGATGCAGTAACTGTTTAAAAGCCTGAACCATGAATTGTCAGTGTTTCATGAGCTAGAGACTTCCAGGGATTTTACAGTGAAACAACCTCGTTGTAGTTACAGCTAAATTGATTAGATCAGAATGGGCTTATGGGCAATAGGGTTGCAACAAACTGCTCGCTGAGTCACCCTGTGGTCTCCTTATAAAGGAGACATGGAAAGCATGCTCTAAAGGCTAATAAAAGTTGCAGTGAGAACATTGCAAGCGCAGAATGAATGACTTCATAAACAGGTTTATAGCGTAACTGGAATTTCCAGGCCATATAATCAACACTTAGCAAACCTTTTTTGAACTTGCAGATATGTTTCAACGTGCAAACACCTTGGGTAGAGTACCATGGCATAAAATTGTATTTTCTTCTGAAGCTACTCATCCTACAAATCATTTTAGTACCAAAATGAGCAGCCTCCATCAATCTTGCTGTCCTTTTTCACAGCATAATTTACTTTCACTGTTCACTTTTCGTTTACAAGTCACCAGAGCTGCTCAGTTCCTCTGGCTTGGCTGGTGCTAATGAGACATATCGCAAGGGAAAAGGTAGAAATGAGTTTGTGAAAACTGAATTTAAGGAAATTGTACTGTGCAGTGTGGGAAAATGCAGGTAATTTGGCAGTATGATTACCTTGTTTGTGTCTTGTAAGAGCATCTCACATGCCATCAGCCAGTGGTGTGACTTGTTAAATCACCTCAGCAGCAATTATGTCAATAGTAGAACACAAGGGGAACTATAAATCTTTCTGGAGAGCTTGAGTCTTGTCTCCCTTTTTGATGGCATTAACTAGAGACAAGGAAAAAAATCGCTAAATTTGTAATTCCATGATTTTGAGCAGTTTATAATTGGCAAGTCAGTGAAGGTATGTGGAGTGGAGCAGAGGATGTGAAGAAGTAAGAATAGAACTAGTAATATCTTGATAACTAGCACTATTAGAGATGGGGCAAGACATTCATGGGCATTATAGTGGTTGGCTACAGAAGTCAAAGAATGGGATTTATTAACGTCCTACAGCAAGAAATAGTAAGAACTGGAGCACAAGCGAGGAACCTGAGGAAGGAGGACCATGCAGTAGGCAATGCACAGAAGGATGACTTGTTGGCGTGAGGGGGAAATGGAAGTGGTGAGAAATTGTCCTTTGAGCCTGAGCTGGTCTGAGGGCTTGGGGATTTTGTAGATAGGAAGAGGAAGATGGAACGTGAGGCTGTGGGCTGGAAGTTTAGAGCCAGGTTTAGCTCTAAGGGAGGTGCAAAAATCACAAATAGTGCAAGGAAGAGAAAACAGATGGTTTGGGAGAAAGATGATGATGATGACTGGAAAAGGGCATGGAAGAGTAGCTGCTGAAGGAAATTAAATACTGGTGTTTTTCCTGGCTTTGAGTGAATTTGGCTTGGAAATAGTAGAACTGCTGCCAACCACACTTTTCAGATCTTCGTCTTTGTAGGAATGCACAAAGTCACAATGTAAAAGTTTGTGGCAGACCTGTATCTTTTGTATCATTACTTGAAAGTCAGTAACTTTAAAAAATAAACAAACAAAAACCCTCAAAAAAGAAAGGAAAAAAAAAAGAAATAAAAAAGAACAACAAACCCAAGCTTTTAGGTAAAAATCAGCAGCTGTCTTCTTAAGGCAAAGAACTAAAATGCAGTAGTGGCTTCTTGGGGGAAAAAAATACCTCTTATAAATGCAGAGAAGAGACTTGGCTTGTCATGAAAAAGGCTGAGTTTTGGTGATTGTGGGTTTTTGCTTTGTTTAGAAACTTGCTGACCCATAAACAGTCAAGTCCTAGCATCTAGCTCAACAGAATCATAAGAACTAAATTTTACTCAGTGGGTGCCCTGTTACAAACACATCCAGCATTTTTAATCCCCTTTCTCTAACACAGGCTTGTCGTTTCTTGCTTCTCCCAAGTAAGAGGAGGATCATTCAGGGAAGGAATATCTAGTATCTACTGAATGAAGAAAAATAGATTCATATTATTAAATCTCTGGGACAGTTGAAATGCTTTTATTTGGCTAAGCAGCTGTCACAGAATTTTCTCTGATTCACCTGTCTTATATGGTCTCCTAAATTACTAATGAAAGTTATCTAAATATCTTCGTTTGTTTCTAATGCAGTTACACCACCCTGATGGAGAGATGCTCTACTTGTGCGAGAACAAAATGTTTCATTTACTTCTAGTTCTTTTATGGTTACAGTGCATGTAGAGAAGATGCTGTTTTCATAGCCTTCAGATGAATTTGCTCTCAAATTGCTGGTGTCATCAGTATAAGGCTGCTCGTAGTAAATAATAATGAATCATTAGATTTGACTAGCCATGTTATCTTTTGCAGCAGATTAATGTAATGTTGTTACATGTTAGACCTATCGCATAATTGCTTTGGTGATTCTTTGTCACAGGATCAGATGCATTAGCTATCAATAGCAGTGTCAAATCAGTTATTTGACTTCAGTTAAAAGAGACGAGTGATCACTAGATCTTTGTGATTTGAAAAAGGCTTGATTGCTACACTGAAGCTTTGGTTACTATTGGCGCTCTTTCATTCATCTGCAGAATCTCTTTCCAAACCCAAATTTATGGCATATATGAAAAACAAAGTTCTAGTGAGTGCTTCTCAATGATGATTAGACATCTGATCATTTTAAAATTAAATGTTTTCAGTAAAGTATATTTGACAAATGAGGATTCTGTAATTATTGTTTTGAATATCTTGTTTCTAAATCCCTAATTTTGACAGGAATATGATTAGGTAAAGCAAATTCAAACTTCACTGCTAATGTTTTTGTTAGTATTTTGTGCATAGTATGAATCAGTGAAATAAGCTCATAATTATTGCCATTTCCTCTGTCTGTGCCTGGCTTCCAAATAAAGAGATCTAACAGCATTCCGAAGAGGTTCTGGTAAATTATCATTCATGGAGACAGTACTGTGTAGTGTAGTGCATAGAAGATTTAAGCCAAATTATTTTTACTTTAACCTAAGTTAATGTTGGTCACTGTAGCATAAGTTAATACAATTAAATTCTAACAGGCTGATTAAGAAATGCCAGTGTTTTACCAACCTAAGCATAAGTTACTGCTAGGGCTTCTAGTGTATCAACTGAGCTTTCAAAAAATCCCTTTTATGTAGTGTTTGGGGAAGCCCTCTAGTAGAGATACTGTCCATCAGGATACCGCTAGGAAGATCAATTACTGCACAGCACAGCTATGTTAACTGCAGGCATTAATAGAGAAGATATTAACTATTTTGCTATTTAAAACTTAATTAAAATAGTCATCCCAACTTCCTGTATTTTGAGGGTTTTTTTTAATATGATGATGAATTCCACCATCACCATGTGAGGAATAAGCACTAGCTGAATACTCTCAGTTTCTGCTTTTAGAGTAATGTATCTGATGTGAAGCAGACGTATCCCTTCTTCACATCATCAGAGAAGGTCAATTAACGGTAACAAAAGCACTTTTGTGAAGACTTGCAACAAGAAGTCCTTGAGAGGCAAAGATACACTCACACAGGTCACAATAAAACTCATCATAAGCATGTATCTGCACATTGGTTGCCTGATGTAATGCTACTGTGCCTTTGGCTTCAGTACTCAGCCAGTATCTGGGGCTGCTGAAAATTGCGTCCTTCAGGGAAAAAGTCATGAGTGTAAGCTAGTTGTCAACTTAATAGGCATTCTTTTTTGTTTAATTAATAAGTACTTGTGTTTTTTTCCACCAGGACATGGAAGGGAACAATAGCAGGCAGTCTACAAGGCCCACAGATCTTACATTTCTACAGTCAGTGTCACAATTTTGTCTGAGCATCATGATGGTTCTTCATGGCTTCCTGGTAACTTAGTTTCTGACACACGTGCAAACTATAACAAACTTTCACATCTTGCAATTAGGTTCCTTATTTCTCACCTGGATCTACTGTGTGGTAGGCACATATTACAGAGTGGAGGTGGTAGCCCCCTTTTCTCTAAGTAACCCAAATGTATGCATTTTAGCAATTTTTTGGTTCTTGCTTAGTATAACTTCTGAGGATGAGGATCAATTCATCTAACTACACCTGAGCTGGTCACTGGGACTGCCTTTTTACGATTTGTGGAGGGAAGTGCCTGCTCCTCTCTGACTGCAAAGAGAGGTTATACAGTTATGTCAGTAGTTGCCCACCATGTAGAACTCTAAAGCCAGCTGTTGCAGCCTCATTCCTACAATACTGCAAAGATCTATGGTTATCTTTGGCTTTGAGTCACTAGGTGGCAGGCATTGCCATAACTGTAAGCGCTAAACCCGTGCTGTTCTAGTCTCTCTCCTCGCTGATTTTCAGTAGTGACAGTTGTGAGATTTCAGCAGCATCCCTGTCCCATGGAGTGCTCTGCCTCTAGCAGCGGGAAAAGCTTCACACGAGCCAGCTTCAGTCCTTTCTGATGCTGGGTTCTAGGAGTGTCTGAATGCTTCTGCCTTCTTGCCTTCCTCCATCTCTACTAACCTCATTCTTTGTCTTTCTATAGTTCATTGTGATACCCGGAGAAGGATGAGGTAGTGTCATTCAAACCTGGTCATGGCCAACTGGAGTGTCAATCATGTTGACTCACCAATCTTAAATAGCACTCCGCTTGTTGCATTTCTTTTCCTTCACTGGTGTGCAGCTTATGAAGGACTGAACCAAACAGCATCATTTGCTTGTTCCTACACTGTTTTCAACCTCTTGGCCACTTCACCAATGTATGCAACTTCGTATGTCAAAGGCATTTCCCCAGAATGCTTTTTAAACTTTGGGTCAATGGAGCAGGTTGCTGGTTACACTTTATGTTTAGGCATAATCCCTAGCCTTGCACACTATTTTTATTTATTTATTTATTTATTTTTTAATACTGCCTATGTTGTAAATCAGTGCATTTAGGTCAAAACAATCAAAAGCACCAGCCAACATGAATTTCTAGATTTGGATGCGAGTAGCTGCTAATGTAAAATTAAGACATGCAGATCTGGTACATCTGTCTAGCTGTTTGGTATTCAACGTGGTAATGTTCATATTCATTATCTTCAACCATAACTACCACCCCGTCTCATAGTTTTATTCATATTGCTGCATCTGTTCTATCTCCTAACCTTTGTGCACTTGGTTTCTTTCTCTTATTCACCACATCCTTCAGTTTTCTTTCTGTCATTTCAGCACAGTACTCTTTAGAGAAGTTTTTTAACGAATCCATCTAACATCATAGTGTTTCAGTAGGTCTTCCTCTTTGCATCTTGCTGACTCACCATGGTATTTGACAGGGTTGGCTGCTGGAAATGTCATTCGTCGCATGCCATTGGAGTGGAGCTGATGCAAGACAGGGTGCCATTTTTTCAGATAAAGTCTAGGCCATGCCTGATGATTGAAATACTGTCACAACAAATATTTTGGCTTGTAGACAATACTAATGATCTCAGAGATTTGTGTATCTTTTGAACAACGTTTCTCAGAGAGAAAAATGTTCTACACGTATACGTTTTCCTGTCTAGCCTTTTCCTGTTGATGTTTCCTGTGCTGTTTTAGTGTGCAACACTTCTGAGAATAGCAAACAGCCTGTGTTGCCAGCAACTGAGTGCTATGATTGGACTTTTAGCATATAAATGCAACATATACCTGAAGGAGTCTTTTCGTTTGGGGTGTGAGTGAAGAAACTGCATGGAGTTGCAGTTTTATTGCAGTATGGGCAGGGATCACACAGCAACCATAGTAGCAAAATACATGAATGTGCTTGTGATGCTAAGCTGACCGTCTCCTTGACAGTCTGTCTACATTAGCACTTCCTAATGTTTTGTCCATATAAGAAAAATGCTAGCCTGGTAAAAATTGCACCCATATCACCCTCTGAGGTAACTTCAAAACACTTATCTGAAGGCCTGCTTTATTATTGATTGAATTCAGATAATGATTTTACATTTGTGTTTAGATGTGTTGACTACTAGAAAAGGCCCTAAAGTCTTACAGCATTGGGTTTTGTTTTTTGCTTTTTTTTTTTTTTGGGGGGGGGGGG
>NW_009629306.1:43135-43412 GCF_000690535.1 Cariama cristata | reverse complement strand
TCTCCATCATCTACGAGCAGTCCTGGCTAACTGTTGAAGTCCCAGACAACTGGAGGCTAGCCAATATCACACTCATCTACAAGAAGTGTCGGAAGGAGGATCCAGGGAACTACAGGCCTGTCAGCCTGACCTTGGTGCCGGGGAAGGTTATGGAGCAGATCATCCTGAGTGAGATCACAAGGCGTGTGAAGGACAATCAGGGGATCAGGACTAGCCAGCATGGGTTCATGAAAGGCAGGTCCTGCTTGACCAACCTGATCTCCTTCTATGACCAGGT
>NW_009629306.1:15154-42575 GCF_000690535.1 Cariama cristata | reverse complement strand
TGGCCAAGAAGGCCAACAGCATCCTGGCTTGTATCAGAAATAGTGTGGCCAGCAGGATTAGGGAAGTGATCATCCCTTTGTACTCTGCGCTGGTGAGGCCGCAGCTCGAATACTGTGTCCAGTTTTGGGCCCCTCACTACAAGAAGGACATTGAACTGCTGGACCGTGTCCAACAAAGAGCAACAAAGCTGGCAAAAGGCATGGAACACAAGTCTTATGAGGAGTGGCTGAGGGAGCTGGGGTTGTTCAGCTTGGAGAAAAGGAGGCTGAGGGGAGACCTTATCGCCCTCTACAACTACCTGAAAGGAGGTTGTAGCAAGATGGGGGTTGGTCTCTTCTCCCTGGTAACTAGTGATAGGACAAGAGGAAATTGTCTCAAGTTGTGCCAGGGGAGGTTCAGGTCGGATATTAGGAAGAACTTCTTCACTGTAAGAGTTGTTAGGCATTGGAACGGGCTCCCCAGGGAGGTGGTGGACTCACCATCCCTGGAGGTGTTCAAAAAACATTTAGATGTGGTGCTTTGAGACATGGTTTAGTGGGTTTAGCAGGCATGGTGGCATTGGGTATACAGCTGGACTTGATCTTTGAGGTCTGTTCCAACCATGATGATTCTATGATTCTGTGAAATGGCCCTCTTGGAGACATTCAAGCTAGCCTAGGTCTGTCCACTCTTTCTTGACTGCTTGATAGGGGAGGCAGAGACATATTGGTCAACTGTCAGTGGCTGGTGTGATGAGTGAGGACTGACTGACACATGCAGAATGTTACTTGTTTTGAATTAGAGCAGTTGAAGAGCAAGAAAGCAAGCAAAACTGTTGAAAAATGCCAGTTATTAGAGCTGGACAAATTTCTGCTATTAGATAATGTAATTATTCCCCAAACTATACTTAATTATCAGGTACACAGATAAATCGACATTTTTATTCCTTTTTTAAATATTGAAAATTAATTGAAAAAAGCTTTTTAAGAAAGATAATTAAACAAATATGCTATGAAACAAGGCCATGTGCAATTTCATTTTATGTGTAAATTACATGTAGGCCCAAAGGGGATGCAGTCTTATTATACAGTTTATTCCTCTATTAGCATTTCAATAGAAAGACTTTTCCCCCTGGTTCAGAAGAAAACAAGGAAAGCAAGAGATATATGCTGGAGCTACATACAGATAGGGGGCCTGGAAAAGCTCCGTTATTCCTCCCCTCACCCCCAAAAAGGAATGAAAGAGGATAGGGTTGTGATCTCCACAGACGAGAGGAGGTTGCAGAAGTGTGAAGTGCAACAGATTTCACTCTGTAGTAGACTGGACTGTAACTTGAATCAGGTCCTAAGTCTTGATACCGTAGTGTCAGTTCCCTGCTGGAATCTGTTCATGGCAGGACTTCAGTACAGAGTACAAAAAACAGCAGAAAAAGTTATATCCAACCTCTCTGCTTTCCCAGCACCTACCTTCTTCAGATGAATAAATGCAGAAGTTGGAGCACTGTGGCAACTAATCTGAAATGTTTAAACACAGTACAAATAATTTGTATTTATAGAAAATCTGAGAAAACCAGCTTCTGAGGTTTTCAGTTTCAGCTCTTCCCCTCTCACTAGGAACTTCCTGACATCTCCCCCAGCCAACTGTGGTGTGTTTAGCCACATGTTTATTATCCTTTTGTTTTTTGTGCATCTGAACTTCAAATATATAAAGACTGTTGTCTACAGAAACAATCTATGTTGTGTTCATTTTAAAGTCACACTGTCAAAGGGACATACTGTGTGTGTATCATCATGGAGACCTTATTTCGATCCTTGTTTGTATGCTGTCTTAATGTTTCAGTAAGTAAACCCAAGGGAAATTGTCTACAACTCTTGCCCAATATGACTTGTATATCCTCTTTGTGAAATTAAAGATTGGACTGACAAATGTAATAATGTGATTGCCATAGCGTATTTGGACACCTGATAAACACCATAGGACCAGAAGACACTCTTTAAAACTGAGCACAATACAGTGCAAATTGAGTATATATTGAGCATGCTAAGAGCAGCATATTGACAGATCAGACAGTGTAGGTGTTAATGTGAAACATCAAATGATTTCTAATATGAATCCAAGGCAATGTCTATAGGCCTAAAGTTATTCATATTTTTTATCAATGACCTGCAAATAAAGAAAAATAATTACTGCTGAGAAAAGCAGCAATGTTTACCATAATGATCAGGAGAGGACAAAGCAAGACGGGTTCATTTGAGCCATGTATATTTTAACATAGCAAAGTGTGCTGTAACGTAGAACAACAAACATCACACTCAGAAATGGACAGCGTATCCTAAGTCTAGTTTCTTAGGAAGAGATTTAAGAGTCAGAATGGGGAAGCAAGTTAAATTGCATATATGATGCCATGGCAAAAAGGACTAAGGAATTACTTGGTATACAAGCAACAAGGTAGGGAGAGAGCGTGGTGTGCAGGGTGGTTATACGTCTGCGTAACGCATTGGTGGAAGGGATGCTGGAGTATTGCATTGTATTCTTGTGTCACTGTTAGGGGAAAAAAGATATCCAAAAGCTGAGAAAATACAAAAAAAGACAGAAAAACATTTTGAACTGAGAAACTTAATTTATCCAAAAGCTGATTGAGAACTGCCCTGAATTACTTTCCTGGAAGATTATTCCAGCTGCCAATGAACATTTGAATTTAGAAGAGCAGGTCATAAAAGCGACTAATGACTGGCAAGTGAAGCCAGGTAAACTTAAACTAGGAACATGGGAAAATATTTAAGTCAGGGTGGTTAGCCAGAACAACAAACTAGCAAAAGGAAACGAAGGATACTTCATATACCAGCTTTTCTGGTTCAAGGCAGGATGACCTCCTCCATCAATTAAAATAGCTAATTTGAATTAATAGAAAGATAATTAAAAGAAAATAAATTGCCTGAGATGTATGGAAGGTCAGGCCAGATGATCTACTTGGCCCTTTCAGGCCCTAATATGTTGAAATAAGTGAATTATTTTTATTTTCATACAGACAAAATATGAAGTTTTCTATGTTTCTCCATTGCAGAAAAACATTTTCCAAGTAGTTGTAAAGGACACTACTAGTTTACAGAAACTAAAGACAGATCTAAAGATAATGATTACCAGTCTTCCAGATGTACTACATTTTACAAAGGATAAAAAATGACTAGGTAATTGGTGACTGCTGTTTAACCTTCCTTCTTCTCCTCTCACATTGTAGCTACCTGTTGTCTTTCACTTTATATTTGGATTAAGTGAGACAGGAATCTTTTTTTTTTACTGAAATGCAAGCTTGATCTCTGCCTGGAACTTCTTGCTATAACTAAGGTATAAATAAACAATAATAAATAAGTACATAATAATAAAGGAGAAAATTATGTGTGAGGTCTCTTATGTATTGCCTTAGATGTTGCTTCCTTTCCAATGCTTGATGCTGCAGCCAGCAAGTGAATGATCTGAAAGTACCATTACATGTTTGAGCCACACAAAACTATTCAACTCACAATTCTTTTCAAGTCCCCAGATTATCTTAATATGATTTACGGTTTGCTTGGCACTTTCTAAGAATATCTGTGCTCTCCAAACTTTGTCATTTGTAGCATTTATGTAATAACATAAACTGTGATAACGTGAGGTAATATATCATAATGTCCTGTCAAAAGGGAAAAGTGACAGTAATGATGCCTGTAATAACAATAATGATGCCAAAAGTTTCCCCCTTCCCAAAGCATGTAACAAAAAGCTGTATGAGAAAGCAGAACTTCTGTGACATCTTCCAGCTTTACAAGCCACTCCAATTCAGTGATTTTTTTCAATATAAAATGTAACATATTTTCCCATTGTTGAAGTAGATGTTCCCTTAGTTCTCCGCAACTAATTCATGTATATAAAGGTGGTTTAACTGTATGTATGTCAGCTTGCATATGTTTCCCTATCTCACCTTCCATTCTTCAGCAACTGAATTTAACCCTTAATTTCAAAGGCTTTGTGATTTCAACAGTATGGAATAAAGTCTCAGTGTTTTTATCTATGAACTGACAGTTTGTTATCAACATTCCTTCTCACCAACTGGTGTAATTTAAAGATATAATTTTTTTTGATCTAGTGAATGACTAAAGTCATACACCTTCTTTAGCTGAATGGTCAAGCAGCCTGCAATTCCACTTGCTTTGTTGGTATTTTCTTCAGGAAACATTTCATTGATCCAGACTCCCTCATTTGTCACCTCTTTGGAGAAGGGTCGGCTGTTAAAGATCTCAGATCTCCTGTTCTCCCACAGATGCCTTTCTGTGGGCTTCTGAAAAAGGAAAATGACACTAGACACGCTCTTTTGTCTGTCTCACTGAAAGGTCCAAAGTTATTTCCTCCAATTTTTCTCTTTTAAAGGAGTCTCAGAGATGCTTAGAGTTTGACTCAGAAGCTATAGGTGTGATTTCTGACTATTTCTGCTTAGAGCTCAGTATCTGTTCTGTAGATTCCCTTTCTCTTGCATACTCTGAAGACATTTTCTCCAACTACTGCTAGCAATACCTTTTTCATTTCTTTAAATAATCACCGTATATTGAAAATGGTTAGGAATTGATATTAAAAATATAATTCTGAATACACAATTAGTTTATAAACGAAATACAAAAAGCATGGTGGGTTTTTTTTTCTTTTTTGAAGAGTAGAGCTATATGGCTAGCTCACAAATGAGACCTTTCCTGAAATGTATGCTCAAAGATTTATATCCCAACTGGTTAAAAGAAAAGATCTAGTGGAGTCTCAACACCTTTTCTACTCAGATTTTGACTAATCCTCTTACTTGTGCTTTGACTGAGCTCCCAACAGCTTGCTCCAGTAACTCTTGCCTCATACAGTGGGTCCAGTATTTGTACTTTCTCAAAGTCATGTTAAAGGCTGTGGTAGATAGAAAATAGCCAGTCTAGTTTAATGTAGATTAAATGCATTTACAGATATCTCATAGTTAAGAAAACAGTAAACCTTCATACTTAAACTTATTCACAGCACACTACATGGCCTAATATTTATGGTATACTCTATCTCCTCTTTTTTCTTTCTTTATACTAGACCATAAGCCTCATAATTTTGTCCATTTTTGTCCATTGTTCATAATTACTCAAGGTAGATATAAACACCCTGCCAACCTTATTAACCAGACTATTACATTCCAGGTGTACTAGGTTGTGTCTTGACAGACCACCTGATGTAAGGCAAAGGGCAGTCTAGGGCTCCCCAACATCTACACTAGCACCTCTGCAAACAATGTTGTGGTTCCCATGTGGGGTACACCCATGTGTTTGCTTTGCAGGGAGGATGAGGAAGGAGGTTGGTCCTTCTGAGTATTTCCCAGTTATGAAGCCTCGGGGCACACCCCAGAAGAGGGAACTGGGCAGCATGCCCAGACAAAGTAGTACTGATAGAGTCTCTCATGGCATGTAGCTGTGTATCAATGGAAAAGAATATAGTGGATCAATGACTACAGCATTAACTCCAACATTTTGTCTCAGGCCTGGAGCTTAGCTCTAGCAATTACTCTCATTTAAGTTTAATGCCTAGTATATATAAAGCACTATATTGTAACAACACTATAGTCCTGAAAACAAAGACAATTTTGAGTAGTCAATGGATTATTTAATTTCAGTGATTTTCAACGTTTTTGGTAACATGCTACAAAACCAGGGACAGGGTAGTGAGAGCTACAGGGCTGTCTTCATGATCAGGCTGTTAAAGAGTGAGAATGTGACTTTGAGGCCAGTTCTTGTCAACATGCAAAATTAATCTTTATTATAAAATAAAAATTCAGAGCAAAGCATAATTTAAAATCAAATATGATATATGATGGTATTCAAACTGAAAAGAGGAATAGAGCACATCTCCAGATATATATGTATACATATCTACATAGAGAGAGTTTATGCCTAGTCTTTTCAGTGAGGAATCTGCCAGTCCATGTCACGTTATTAATTACAAATAGATCTTAACCAAAGGATGTATGTTGTGTCTAGTTTTAAAAGCATATGAGGTTCAGATATTTATGGGCAGAAGTTTCCACGGTCTGCGTGAGCAAGAGAAAGTACTTTCAAACTGGGACTTGACACTTGTGATATGCATGTATGTCTCAGTTACACAGTAGTCAAAGGGGGTAGGCACGCAGAGAGAGAATATTTTATAAGTCGATATCAGTAAACTTCAAAAGCAGGCCCAATGATGGAAGGGAAAGCTGTTCATAAGGTACAGTGAGCAAGAGCACACCTTTAAAAGCTTGGCAAGCAAAAGTCAGAATGTGATAGATGCTGTAATTCAGAACCAGAGGCCAATGCAGCAGAGACAGAGCTGGAGTGATGTACTACCTGTTTGTGCTGCCAAGGTCTCTGTGAATAAGATGAAGTTTGAAGATCACGTTTCTAGGAGATAGTTCAGCAATCAGTTCTGGATCCTAGGCCAGATTAAACTGCCAAATAAGTAAGTGAACTCTAGGACTATTTTAATTTGAGTTTATTCTGTGCAGGACCTTAGAGCAATACAATTTATATTTTTATTTTATGTTTTTAAAGGACACACAAGCTCTCTTTTGCCCCTTGAAACACTGACTGTGAAAGATTGTTTTTCTGAATGTCCCTCAGGGCAAGTTACAGGTTGATTTAAAGACATAGGATTAAGAAGAAAACGATCCAGAAGAAAAGCTAGTTACGCGCAGTGTAGGGAGTGAATCAGGTAAAAGTCCCGTTACACGACATTACGAATAGCAGAAAGTCACTGAAGAGAAAGGTTTCCTAAAGTTTCTAAATAAAATGAGTATGCTCCAGCTGGAAATTTACCTACTGATGTTAGAGGAAATGACAAAATATGTCAGATATTTTCAGAGGTGTAGTCACTGCAGTCCAATAGGAATCTTGGTATCAATCATTCCCAAGAGGATGGATTCAAATCATTCTCATGCAGGGAGATTTTAAGTTGTTTGCCTGCCTAAAGTTTCTCAGTGCAGTAGCTTCGCTTTTGCTTCAGGTCTGGGGCATTCTGTATACCACTGAATATAAGCAGAGGGTCATCATCTTTAAGGACAATATCCTTGTTACGTGAAGAAATCTAGATGGATGGATAACATTGCATTAATTTTCATAAAAACACTCCATATGGCATTACTGGAAAGATTTTATGCACTCATTTGGTGGGGTTTTTTGTGCTTTGGGATTTATTTTTTTTTGTTCACCCAGCTTCTTATTTGTACTCAGGGTAGAAATAATTTCATCTAACTCTGTTTGATGACATCATGATATAAGTGGAACAAATCAACAAGAGAATTCAACCCCTTCTAAGACTGGTGGGATAAACAGTGCTCTGGAGGTGTCTGTCTTCACTGAATACAGAGGCAGCTGAGATAATTGGCTTAGACTAGATGCCTAATTTTTAAATGATTATTGTTAGATGAGGTGAATCTTACCTTAAGAGGGTGTTTTTAAGGGCAGTCAGTGTGTATACAAATGTAATTAGTAAAGCCATTATGAAAGTCCTCTATTTAATCAGAGAGATTCAAATGTGATGCTTTTCAATGATAATCAGCATTCAAAATCAAATACCTTTTTAGTACGCCAAATATTCATTGAAGGAAAGTGTGGACTGGAATCCAGTGACTTTTCTTTCAACAGCTAATTTATAGATTCAAAGATTCTTGTGTTCTGCTGTTTCACTTCATCCTCCGATGCCTTAACTGTAGCCATCAGTCAGTCTCCCATGCTGCACTGTGAACTGGTTTACATTTCCAAAAACGGAACTTTGAGGAAAGTAAATTGCTATATTCTGCAGCTGTGTTAGAAAAGGTGCTCCAGTGTTATGAGTGAAATGGCTCATTCATCCTCTGTTCAAGTTAATGCACTGAAGTGATTGCTGTAAGAAAGGTGTAGTCCAAGGGCATTTTGAGGAAAACAGATAACTGAGTAACTTTCACTGAAAACAATCTAAAATTCGTAACAGTGCCAAATACTTCCAAGCATTAGGCTAAGACTCCAGTCTTAGCCTAAAGATTCCAGTTTGCCGATATTCCATGAGGTAAACTGTATATCAACTGATCAGAATACCTCTACTAAGCTTTCCATCTGTTTATTTTACTGAGGGCAAATCAAGTACACACATACTTAAGAACTAAGGCATTCATTTTTCTTTTGATTCAATTTATTTAATTTATTCTATTACTAAATAGTGCCAAAGGTAGTTTTGAAGCGATCAGGATAAAATTGATGTGAGCTAAAACAAAGAGGTGGCTTAATTGAATAAGTACACTTAACTCATTAACCCTGTGCCACTGGGACTAATCACTGTGAACCCAGGGCTGCTAATAATCACAAAAGTAGCAAAATCCTGCTTTTTGCTCTTACACAGAAAAGGAGAGGGGTAGAAACAGGTAAAGGGACAATAGAAGTGATCTGTAGGTATTCCTGGAGTAAAGGGGAGACAAGGGCACAGCATGAAGTTTAGTGCTTGTTTTTCCAACAGAAAATCCCGCATTATTATAAAACTGGTTTTCCCTCCCACTCTGAACAGAAGTTATTAGTTAGGAAGTGGAGCAGACACCTGCTGCTTTCATTGTCATGAGTTATGGGAATGTGCGAAAGGTTGGGTAGTTTTAAACAAGAATGAAGAAATACAGTAGATCAAAGACCAGTGACCCCATCTGACCTGTCTTAAATAAAGAGGCATTGGAAAAGGCTGGTGTGACAGGAGTCTCAGTTT
The DNA here is from genome assembly GCF_000690535.1 of Cariama cristata. Taxonomy (NCBI): domain Eukaryota; kingdom Metazoa; phylum Chordata; class Aves; order Cariamiformes; family Cariamidae; genus Cariama; species Cariama cristata. The sequence continues at coordinate 33,847 of NW_009629306.1, read as the reverse complement.
CCACCATTGCTCAGGATACAGGGATTCCACCCACTGCTCCCCTCAGCCCCCACCTGTAAATATCTGGAATTCTCAAGGGGCCATTTAGTGAGCTGGGAATAGATCGTATCTGCTCCTTTAAGTTCCAGTGGGACCAGATCAGTTCTTAATCGTCCCAAGACAGAGAAGGCCTTACACAGATCATCCACTCTGTTAAAGATGGAGGCAACATTTCATGAAACATTTCATAAGCTCTCCAAAGCTGAAAAAAGGGCTTCGTCTCAGTGGTAGGATATCCATAGTTTGCAAAACACTTTGGGAGGACTGGGAGGAAAGACATTATTTAAAGGATACATTTGAATATCTACTACAGTCAGAGGAGTATTTGGTGTATGTAAGGACGCTTAATGCTTATAATAACATCATTATCTCCTCGCTGTCCCAGGGCCTGAATGAGAGCAGTGCTCACGTGAACAGTCTCTGGCTCAAGCTAAATCTAGGCAAGATGTTAGCGATGTTACTGGAAAAACGAGGTACTTGCCAAAACCACATCACTCTAGTCAGGTTAAGGATTCTCTTTCACATTCCTAGAGGCCTCAGTAACCCATGAGCTCAGAACCTCCATGTGTGTGCTCTACATAAGAGTAGGTCATATGAATCCCAGGTGAAAAAGTCCTACTGCCTTGTCACTGAATGCATTGAAATTCTATATTCTGTGATGATTAGTACTGATTGTTAATTTACTAATTACACACCTTAGCCCATAACATTTGATTGAATAAAATTATGTTCCTGGGAAAGAAGCAGCTTTGACAAACAGTTTGATTTGAAAATATTTTGGGAAAATATTCTGAAGTTGACCATGTTCCATATTTTCTAAGAGAGAAATTCTAGGTTCCCTGAATGTGCGCTTAGAAAAATAGTAAGAATTATAGAATTATTTTACATCAAGATTAGTTGAATGTTTTAGATTCTGTAAACAAAGCACTTTGTCTGAACAAATTGTTCTTTCCTGTTTTTTTTAGCAAAAATCATTATGATTTTCAGCTTTCATCTGGAGTCAGGATTGCAAAACCACCACTGAAATCCAGAGTTGCAGCACTAGTGAGTCACAAGAGATTGCCATGTCCAAGATCATAGCTGACATAGAGTCAATAATGTCTATACCATCCCTAATTGTAATTTAGTCTGAAAGGCTCCCAGTAAGAAAGTTTGTAAACTGTGAGTGTGTGATCTGTTATGGCAATACCATCAGACTGAAGTGTGTTGGTTTAGGGGTTTTCTCCTAATGCTCAGTCCCCATCTCCACTGTTGCAAAAGGAGCTGCTTGCTTCTTTCCCATCTTTAGTTCTGGAGCTACAGCTAATGTAGCTCAAGAGAGGGTCAAATTAGCAGTAAGGATGCTGCTACCATTGCTGTTGCTGAAGCCCAGGAAAAGGACAGTCCGGCAGCTGGCGTTTCCAGATGCTGGAGTGGGGGGATGTGCCTTGGGTGGGACATGCCCTATAAATCACAATGCTTTGTGATTGCTTTAAAGTAGGGACTAAAGATAAACTGAATTAAGGAATAGAACAAATGTATTATGTTCCCCCTCTGCCCTCTCTTACGTAAACAAACTTGTTTCCTTCAAACTTTCTTCATGGGTGAAAATCTCTGCAGTCTGCCTGTGTACTCCTGAAGTCTGCATACTTTGGTTTATTCCAAAAGTTTGAGAAGCACCACCAGTTCCAAGTATGATCAAAGACTTACCTTTCATGACTTACACAGGGCAGACACCCTAGAAAACAATCTGTTTGCAGCAGCATCGCATTATTGATTTTTTGTTTAGATAACAATTCTTAATGCAATTAGAATATTCAGGAATGAAAAGTAATCTCCTACCCAACTTCACTCTGATTATTCAAAGCTTTCAGCTGTCAGAACACAAGCTTGATTAAATACAGCTTTTTCTGCATTGAGCATGATCTTCCATGACAGAATTGCACCTTTTGCATAATGGAGAAGGAATAGCAAGGGTAAGACTGATGAGTTCAGGAAACGGAAATCACTTGATAAGAGGCCTATGAGTTCCCATCCTCTCTTCTAAAATTGATCACAAATCACATTGTCTTCAAAATGGAAGTCTGGTCTGTTCCCAGTGACCTACTAATACAGTTAAATGATATGATTTTTAGATCATACTTGAGATAACACAGCACCAAGAAAGGGGTATAGATTACAGTAGGGAACGATAATAATTTCAAAAGGTCCTCAGGAAGCTACATTCCTTAAAGTGGTTAGATTTGTATATGTTTAGTCTGATTAGAAGCAGAAGAGTATGTCTTGGACACTGCAGTACTCCATACTGTGGAGAATGACTGACTGGGTAGAAATAAGCCCAAATCTAGGGGACAAAAATCCACCTGATTTTAAATTTTATATGAAATATTTATGTATAGTGCCTTTAATGGTTATTAGCAACTGAAAATATGGAATGTGATAATTCCCTATTCACATTGCTGACAAGTTGCAAGCCAGATTTTCAGATGCTGTTTCTAAATGAATTAATGCATATCTGCAAAGCGAGTCCAGATAGATACAGTTGCATTTTAAAATTTTAAAGGAAAATATACCATTGTTTATTTATTATTTTAATATTGAAAAATGCCAAGTACATCATTGAATAAAACTATTTTTTACTTTAAGACTGGCGTGTTTAAAGAGACTCAGCTTTGGCCAGTGTCAGTAAGTGTGCTAATAGGATGGTTGACAGCTCCTGTGGAACATTTTCAGGACAGCTGCATTATTGGTTCATGAAGCATTCCCTCAAATATTATGAGTGACAACAAACCTGGAAATGGTGCAAGAAAGGCACTTCCAATCTAAGAAGACAGCGTACGTCTGAATTCTCCAACATTAGACTATTATGCAATCAACCAGCACTCCATCTGTACTGTAACCACATGTCACAGAACTGCATTGTCTTCCTGGGAAGCCAGACACATTGCTCCTTAGGACCAAAATAAACTTCCTTGAAACTGTAGGATGTTTCTTTTGTAGCTGGCATATGTTAAATCAGCACCTAGTGGGTTAATAATTTTCCTTAGTTTATGTGCCTTTGGGCTAAACTGGACTTATTAAGCAGAACACCCAGAGGTCAAATCTGAGTTAGTTTCTCAATTTTCTTCAATTAATTCTAATATTAAAGTGGTAACAGACTGTACTGAGCTTTCAAGGGAACTGCAGGCGTACTGCTCTGTAGTTGTTAGCGTTGGCTGAATCTCTGGCATTTAATCTTTGCTAAGGAAACCCAGGTGGGTACTTTATGCTTCTTCAGTACTTATTTTGTCTCTCCCACCCTTCTGCTTTCCTTGCAGAAAAACTTTTTAATGCTGTATAACCCACCTGGTTAGTAAGTCTGTAATGGGAATACCATTTTCCTCAAATGGTATGCCAGAACTGCAGCACTAAAGAGAGCCCCGAATTGGGGCAGTGTGGCGGTTTAGCACCCTAAGGCAGCCTTAGGATGATTTGTGCCACCTATAAGTCCACATTACACAAGTGCCTTTAGGCACATAAGTAAGGCAAATATCTTAGGGATAGAATCCATTCACCTTAGATTCCCTTTGGAGTTGGTGAGAGACCAAGGCACCTTAGGAGGTCGTCAGTCCTTAGGATGTAGTCACCCTGCTCAACATGCTGCAGTGCCTCATTGCTTCAGCTGTGCACCAAACTGGGAATCACAGCTTACTTCCAGGGTATGCTGTAGTGTAGATCTGAAAACTGGAGGTGAGCTGGTCAGTCTCAGGAACCACCAGTACCCTTGCAGCTCTGCAGTTCATGTACACATTTACATTTTCCTTCGACCTCCATCTGCCCTTTCAGCATTGAACATCAGGGGTCTTTATAGAAACAACCCTGTTATATTTGTCTTGCACTGGTTGCTTTTGATCACCACAGTAACAGCGGAAGAGACAGAGACTATATATAGTGCTATGGTCTGTCCTCATGGAAAATATATATGCCCTTGAGAAAGTACTAAAGCACAAAGGTCACCCACCGAATCAAAAATAACGAAGTAGTTGAGGTTGGCAAGGACCTCCAGAGATCAGCTAGTCCAAATCCCATCTCAGAGAAGGGTCAACTAGAACGGGTTGCCTAGGACCATGTCCATTTGGGGTTTGAATATCTCCAAGGATGGAGACTATACCACCTCTCTGGGTAAGTTGTTCCAGTGTTTGACCACTCCCAAGGTAGAAAACCTGCCTCTTACATTTAAGTATTATTTCCTGTATTGTAATTTGTGTCTAGGATTTTCACCGTATTACCTCAACTCAGTTTACCAGAAGATGTTTCTGCAGGCAATAATGCATATAAAGAATGAATTTAACCCTAGGTTTGTCCATAAATTTGTTTGCATACAGCTTTATAAACACAATTCTTTTGACTGGGACTGGTTACTTGTTCTGTGTCCTGTTGGACTGATGTAGACAGAGTGAGTATGTGCATTGTGTGCAGAATAGAAGTTTACTGTAGACTTAGTAAACTAAGTCACAACTATTACTTTACTAGTACATTTTTGCAGGTACTACCACCAGCAGATATTCTCAGATCTGGAGATGATTCAACCCTTGAAGGATCTGATCTTCCAGCAAGAAAACTCCTTACCTTATAGCTACAGACATAAGAAAGAGGAGAGACTAGCTTTGGTAGTGTAGTTTTCTTTCTTTCCTATAGAAGCAAAGGTTAAGAACCTCGGTTCTTTCTTCCTATTCTGTGTGCTCCTGGTTTTCCAATGCCAACAACAAACAGGATTGTCACAGGCTGACAGCATATGAATTCTAAATTCAGTGGGGACTGACTCACAAAAGGAAAAAAAATCTGAGTCCAAGAGTTGGTTATTTGTGTCAGAGGACAGTATGCCTGTTTGCTGTTGTGTTGGAGACTGAGAAGGTGGTTATTGTGCGGGATCAGAGCCAAGGGTGTGGTGCTGAGCTCTGGCAAGGTTAAATAAGGAGAGAAATCATTCTCAGCCTAGAGGATAGGTGTGTGCCGAAGATTTCTGAGAAGCTGTTTGGCATAACTTGGAGGAAGATTTTGAACCATTTCAGGTTGGCAGAGTTTTAATTCGGGAAAGGAATGGAGACAATTGGTAAATGAGTTTGTGGGCGAATGGATAATATACTGGTGGTAAAAGGGCTGTGGTAGACAGATTGGAAGAAGACTGATTGACTAGGACTCCTTGAAAAGATGGTAAAAGCCATGGCAGATTAATTACTGTTTTCTCACACCCTTTTTCATTCTCAAGCAACCATTTGTTCCCCTGCCATTTTCATATCCACTTCCTACTTTTCTTTGGCAAAAGAGAAGAAAGAAAAAAAAGTAAAGGGAGGAACTTATAAGGTCTGTTTGAAGAATAAGTGTGTGTGTGATTTAATAATCTACTTTAACGTCATATATGTTCCATAGACAGGGAGGAACAGCACAGTCCATGGAATCAAGTGTGATTTACAAACAACTTAGGGTCACATCTCCTGAGGGTTCTGGTACACTCAGAGAACAATTAAGATGCTTTAAAGATTGCCTGGCTCTTTATTCTTCCAGTAAATTGCTGAAAGGTTTGTGTAAGGCTGAAGGTGGTTGAATAGGCACTTTCAGCTTTCTAAGGTTTTTATTTTCCCTTAGTGGAGGACTGAAGACTAGGAAAAGCCATGGGTCCAAAATAAAATGACAGAAGGAAAGGGAAGAAAGGGTTTATAAATACCATCAGGGTGGTGGATAACATCTGTGTATTTTAAATAGATAATGTATGGTCTAAGTGGTGGCCTTTACAATTTCAAGGCAAGTTGTATCTCTGAGCTTGGTTCCTTACATATTTTCCTTTGGATTATTTGTATTGAAAAGAATGTGGTTAATACTTCACAGCAAATATCCAGCTTTTTCTTCACTTTCTTCTCCTTTTTGTACCCAGAAACTCATATACTATGTTACTCTAAAAGAACTTTAATTTGTTGTTTCCCTTTAAGATTCTTACTCAAGAGAATTTAAACCACATAGGCACCTGGATGTGTGTATTCCATTATTTACTGCATTTTTTTACCACTTGGCAGTTTGCATTTTTGTCCTGTATTTCTCACCCATGGTTAGACTTCGAGCAGTAGAAGAGCAAGATGAAAGAACAATATGAAATTGTTATAAAACAATTTGCCATTGACTTTACATATGAACTGAACCTTGGTTGAGTTTTCTTTTGATTTTTCTGCTTGAGAAATGTGCAGGTTTTTATGTCAGAGCCTGTGTATGTCTTCTGTTTTATGCCAATGCTTCCCCAAATTTTAAATATCACTGTAAAAATACAATATATGAGTGTATACATATTTTCCTTGTTAAAAGCAGAGGTACTTTTAAAATTATTATTCTTGTGATTGTAAAGGACCTGGAACATGTTTTTCTTTAATCCTTCTTTTCTGTGGTCTACTGTTCAAAGCCTGATCCAAATTAATTGTTAGACATTCAGGTTAATTTTAAATGCAGCACACCGCTGTAACAGATCAAAAGATGCTGGTGGAGGACTGCCTTTTTGTGGAAAAGACCTCAAGCACCTTAGAACCCACACAGTCATCTTTACGGTGGTCTTCTACATTATCTCACATAGACGTAGGAATGGAGAGTCTGGAGCCAAGTAGGATGAGAAATAATGTTCCTAATATATGAAAACTTTTGAGATCAAAATAAAATAAGAACAGAAATATTAGAAGTATTCTCAAATAATTTCAATGAAAAAAAATGTGGATGTGTAAATCGAAACTTTTCCTTCAACAGTTCCAGAATAATTATGTTTTGATTTTATCTGTTAAATTCTTTATTCTTCTAATGTTAAAACTATTAAGATCCCAAAACAGAAAATTATCACTAAATAACCCACTTAAGTTTTCGTTTAGAAAATATAGAAATGGAACATTTTGACAATAATGTTACTTTTTTTCTAACTTTGAGGTTGAAATAATTCAAGAATAATTTCTCACAAATCTCTTAATTTTCCACAAATTTTCTATAGAAACCACATAGAGGGGTCTTCTGAGATACTCTGAGACCAGCATGCAGGTAAAAATTATCATGCCAAAAAGATAACGTAGAGATTTCTGGGCTGTATTCTAAAAATCTGGACCATGACCTTCAAGTTTTCACCATTTTACCACTACACTATGCAACCCCAAATAGGTTTTTATGCTGTCCACACCACTGTAGTATCTGAAAGTCCCAGAGCAGTGCATTAAACATAAGTGACATTGTCAAGTGTGGTTTGTTCTTCCATTCTCTCCCCTGGGGGAGAAACGGGGTGTGTTGTTTTGGTTTGCTGTGTCATTTTCACGTGTCCATCACCATGTAATACCCCTCCTTCTATCAGCTAACGCAGCAGTAGCCTTTGTCCTGGCAGAAACAAACTTCCCATCAAACTGATACAGCTCCTGAAAGGATCCCTTAAAACAGACCACCTTCATTATCCCTCACTTTGCAGTCACGCTTGTCTCAGCAACACCCCTCTGTCAGCAAGCAATAATACTGAAGTCATGTCAGAAGCCGGCACATTCAGGTGGCATGGCTTTGCACGGCTGAAAGCCACCAGGTTGGTCTAATATCTGCTTATGAGAATACACTGTGGAGGTGATCATACAAGATGTTCACAAGTGGGTCTGCACCTTGATTGCTAACGAATTGGCTAAATAATGAAAAGAGCAGCCCTTCCACCCCAGCAGCTGCAGTAGTGGCATCAGTATTATTACATCTGCCTCACATCAGGCACTTTCAATGCTGCATCTTGTTTGGGGTTAAAGTAATACCGTCACTATTCATCTAGGTCACAGGTACACGCACTTTTTCCAACACAAACAGATGCTGAAATGGCTTGTGAAGTAATTATTGACCCTTGGGGAAGAAAAGAGAGGAAGAAATCTTGCTGGGTTGTTTGTGTTTCTTCATGATGTATTATATATTTCCAGTGACTTCCTTTCTCTGGAAAAGGACCTAATGAAACTCCTGGCTAAGGTTTCCACACCGCCATAACAGTAGGTCTAGTTTCTTTCTTTTCTTTAAATTTCATGCATGCTGACTGGATGAGAGAGATGAAAATGGTTCCTCCTCATCAGGACACTGACACAAATAGAGCATTGTCTTACTCAGTATTCCCCCTAACATTAATGGCACTGCTGATGGATTAGTGGTGTTACAATAATTTATTGTGACTATAACAGCAACTGTTTTACTTTCTCCACCAACATCCCATTCGGATGCATCAGGTAAACACAGAGTGAAAGATATGGTCTTGTCTGTGTTTGCAAGTAAGGAGTGAGACTGGAAGCAGAGACTCAGAGAGGTGAAGCGATGTCCTAAGGACACCAAGAAGGTTAATAGAAAGTTGGGACTAGAGTCCAGGTCTTCTCTTAGCCAAGTTACTGTCCTGTGTAATAAAGCAAACCAAAGCATTCAGACCTGGACCTCAGAAAGATGCGGGATATGAGAATGGAAGTGTGAGAAACAAAACATGGTGCATGGTATTTTCAATTCAAATGAGAGTATCTAACTGTGCGTGTGGTTTCTTAAGAAGGTGACACAAGTAAATAGGACAGTTCTGAGTTAGGCAAAATGCCCATGCTGAAACTCTCAAACCTGCTCTTACTTCAGGTTTTGTTATCATCTTAGAATCAGCTTGGATGACCGGAGGGTTCTTAATGTTTCTTGCCTTAGATGCAGCCAGGGCACAATTTCTAAGAAAACTGCACACAGCATGCTTAATTTTAGTAGAAAAATAATGTTAACTTTGTCCTGAGAAAGTGCCTGTAAATGACAGATTTTCCGTATTTAGAGATGACAATGTTGAGTAGAAATGAAGCAAAAAAGAGAGGTGATTAATACAGTAAATGCTAGAGGCTATTCAGGGCAAATAGATGAGGCAGTAACAAATAGATTGAGCTTTTCCTTATGAAAATAGGCTACTTTGCTGCTGGAGGGACTGCAGCGTTGTCGGAGATGTTTTGACCAAGTATCTGATCTGTCATGTGAGGAGTGAAGAATGCTGGAGTCAGGCTCAGCAGATTATGTATCAGCCTTCCTGTGCTTGTTGCTGCTTGCACTTGGGACTTTGCCAGGGAAGGAAGGAATGAAAACATCTTCCCTTGTTATGGACATTTCATAAACGAGGGAACCTTGCTCTGGGTGTGGTTGGGAGAAGACTTGCAGTTGCCCTTTGTGAAACAGTGTTTGCAGCAGGAAAGGTTCCTGTTGATTTCAGCATGCTGTGGTTCATGGCTGAAGGGAAACCTTAGGAAGTTTAGCTGGCAGAATTAGTACCTCCAGGATGGATGTGGGATGGGATGTTATTTCTGCCTTTTAGTGGAAAACAGGCTACATTTGAAATACATAGCTGTTGCAATGATTAATTTGCCTGTTTCTGCTCCTATGTTTTGGTAATGAGTTACACGCTTCAGTCAGTGGCATCTGTATGGTAGCATCGGTGTGTGCTCAGCACCTATTTAGTTTTATAGGATATCTGGAACTGACATCTGAGGTACCTGTAAGAAATTTTTCGGGTGGAGAAAAGGCTGAGGCAGGCTGAACTAAACTTGTCTTGCCAGACTTCCTTTGAACCCTGCTAGAGTTCATCCACAGATGTATTTGTGGTAAAGGGCAGTGCTCTGACCTCTGAACCCCCAGTCCCTGTGCTTGGTGACGGAGTCCTCTCTTGCACTCTTCTAAACTCAGATTAAAAGAAGGGCATGAAGCAGGGCAAGGGGAGAAGAAGGGCAAGAAACCTAAATAAAAGTTTCCAGTGCAATGTTGTGGCCAAAAGGTCTAAGGTGATAATGTGATCTGTAAACAAGAAACTACTGGGAGAGAAATCTTGGCCTCTCTGAAGTCAGAGACAGAATTTGCAATGACTGCAACAGGATTTGGGATTTTTCCCTCTCAAACTCCAGTGCACCAATATGATCTTCAGGATAGAATAGAGGGGAAGTCTAAAATCAGATATGCCTATTTATACTCAAATACAGGCGCACTAAATAAATCCTTTGCAGGATTTATTTTCCAGTACTTTTGACTGGAAAAAAATCCCATCACATAGATTGTATTTCCAAAATGACAGCCCTGTAGCAGGAAAGACCCTGAACTTTTTTTTCCTGATTTTTAGTAAGGTAGGAATGAGAGGATTGTTGGGGAATAATGAGGTGGGTTGTTGCTTGCATGCATCCAGAAGTAAACTTCTTGTGTCCATTTTGTTTGCTTAGAAATTTATTGCTGCAAGTCTAGTCCTAGACTGAAGTAAAAGGAGTCTTATTATTGTGATTTCTGTGGAAGCAAGTTTAGCTTTTGACTTGCTTAAAGCTGGTTTGAGGAAAAGTAGTCTTCTTAACTCTGGACTACTACATGCTCATAGCCTGTAACGCACGAAATGGTGTCTTTAGAACCTTTACTGGAGAAATAGTAGCAGTGTATATTGGAACATTTTACAGCTGCTAACATAATCACTTTATTTATAACTGTAGTAAATTTACTTGCTAAAATGGGGTTGTTTAGAACTATTTTGCTGACAGAAATGAGGACAGTATGAATATATGTTAGCAATTAAAAAGCACGATTTTTTTAAATAACAAAACAGAAAAAAGTTAATATTTAAATTATTTTATTTTGACAAGTAATCCTGTATAGGATTTTTTTTGTCTGTAAGACATGAGGCATCTGCAAAGTCTAACAGTAAACCCGATATCATTTCTCATATATTTTAATTGGATTTGGTGCTGTTGATTTAAAGTAGTGTATTTTTGTGTCTCATTAAAAGATGAAAGAGACTATGAAAGCTGCCTCTTTACTTTAAAATAAATACTTCCTGGACGTGCCTTTTTAGGTGGAGCTGCACAGGGAAATAAACATGATTGAACTGAGCTTTCCAGAGCCAAAAAATCTTTCCTGCAGTTTAGCATTGCATTGCAATGAGTAAGCCCAAACATGAAAATTTTGGGGACAGGTATGAGTTACACTTGCAATTGCACGGTTTGTCAGATCACAAATCTGACCTCTCCAGTGCAACTGGATCAAGCAGTGCCCAGGAATGTGCTCTCAGGCAGGATCTCTGTGCTGTGCTCCCTGCTGAGTACTGTGACCGTAAGGACTGGCATATAGACTGCTTTCCTGGCTAGGTATATGGAGGGTGGACTGGAACAAGGGGAGGATGTGTCAAACCTACCTGTCCTTCAGAGATTTTTGTAAGTAAAGAAGTCCAAGAAGGACCGATTGGTGACTGAGTCAAAGCAGAGCATCACTAAATCAGATTTATGGCAGCACAAAGGCATAAACACCTTTTTTCTTTGTTTTCTCCCACCTTTCATTTTCAGTGCTGGAAACGGGGAACAGTGAAACTGGATTATGTTTCAGCACTAGGTCACGTTTCACTTACAGTTTGTTGACAATGTTTTACAGCCAGACACACACTCACTCTGCCCATTTTCAAGCCTCATAGGTACAAACAGCTCTGAACCAAATGTTATGTGCTTGAAGTTTTACACGTCATGCTCGGGCAAATGATCTCTGCAGGGAAAGGTGTTGAGAGGCATCACTGTGCTACGCTGTACAGCTTCAGTTTTGAGGGATATCTTGTGCCTAGCCGGTCAAAACATGAGCATCCTCTCTCCCATCTGCCTGCAAAAGAACAGTCAAAGGCCAGGACTACATGATCTTACTTCATTCTATGGGTATGCAAGTATGGGAGGTTGGTGGTGGGGACAAAGACAAGCCCTCATTCTTGGTTCTCTTCCCCTTAGGGCTGACCCAAGGCTCACTGGAGTTGATGGAAATATTCTCACCAACATGCATGAACTCTGGTTTAGGTCTTTCTATATCCACAGAGGCATGGCTCACTCTGGAAAGGTCAAAATCACACCCATCTACCTCATCTTTCTTAACAGCTTGCTGCATGGATCTGATGCATCAAAGGCTGTACACAGAAACCTCTTTTAGCACTGATGACAGGAAAGTCTGTAAATTTAGCAAAGTTTCCAGCAGTGACATGGAGAGGGAGTAGATGATTTAAACAGGATTTTCCATCCTTGATTTCCACTTGTCCATTTTTCTGCTGAAACCTGTGAACCAAACTGTTAATAGCCAGAGGCCTGGTAACTTGGCAGGTCTGAAAGAAGCTGGTGTGGGTAAGCCTGCATGGGCAGACCGCAGATTTGACATCCGGGTTTTGATCAGATCTGAACAAGAATTTTAATGAATCAGCACAGGTATTAACCACTGTTGGACAGTTATACTAAACATGCTTGAGGCTGGTTAGTATCAAGATAGGTACCTTCCAGAGGAAAATAAGGAAGAAAGAGAGTGAGCGAGAGGGAACAAGAGAGGCACCACTCCTTCTTTTGGATCTCTGATAAATTAAAGCCCAAAATTCATTAAAGAATACATCTCAGTTAAAATGTCTTCTTCCAGAATAGGTACATGTAACTGAGGTACAAGATCACTTTTATTAATTACATTGAAATTCACATACCTAATCCTGATACGACTCACATAGAAGATATTAACAATATGGTTTTGTTATCAAACTATGTTTTATACCATAGCTAATAATGAGAAACAGTATTATTAGTACTATTATTAACAGATGTTATTTCTGTGTCTGTACCTGTGAAATGTTCATTCTTGAGCTTCTGGCATGTGGTATTTTGGTGAAAAACTGGAGTTAATTTGCTGCGCAAGTTCTGTAGTCATCTTTTTGTAGAATCTTTTTTGCCTTTTCTTTCTTTTTCACTTCAACATAAGTAGTTCTTGTAGAATCTACCTCTAAGAAGCGTGCCTTATTACTAGTGGCAACACTGATAAAAGGATCAGTAATTTTTATCTTTATTCGTGTATTTTTTATTTTAATTCATTTACTTGTATGCTGGTAGCCCAAAGCAAGACAGCAGTCTTATTTTGCTAAGCATTTTACAAATGTTAAAAAAATCTTCCACAGAACGATTTAACAGCCTTGACTTGTGTCTTAACAACCTTATGACCTTATGATGTGAAGGTCTGTAGTGGCCCAGTCCACCTCCAATTAAATTTGTCAGTGAAATACCTCTTAGCAACTGAGGCTCTGAATTTCTGGCAAGATGTTGGGATGCTTGCTTTCCCTTTGGCCGCCCTGTGGAGAATCAAAGCATTTTCCAAGAATACTCTGGTGGACATAAGAAGGAATAAAGAAAAGGGAAGACCAGGAAAGGTTAAAGCTGAACATTGACCCTATATTCTGAGGAGGGAACTGCCTCAATTAGACCTGCTTTTGCATAGCCCAAGGGCCAAACTACTCCTTAGACCCTGCTCCTGTTTCTGTTTGTAAGATGTATTTCCCATACATTCAGCTCTTCAGTGCAGAGCAGAGTCCATACTAGGGGAGATATAAAGCTCCTGGGGATATGACAGTTTAGAGCCATTTTGCTGGTAGTGGTCATGGATCTTCTGCGTTGAAATGTGTAGCATGGACCTGACATGAGCTCACAAGTGTACAAAAGGACTGGGTCACTCTATGCTTCTCAGTTCGTGGTGAAGGACAGAGAGGAAAATCAGGAGGAGTAAGATAGAGCCAAGTTTAACTTGAAGAAAACAGCAAGGATGACATGAACGATTTTCCGAATATCCAGAATGGAGAAACTGCAGTTTGCATATTCAGAGTTAACTGGCAGTGTGTGGCTAACACAGTTTGGAATAAATGGGCAGTGTAAAATATACATGATCTGTTGGTTTCTCTGCACAGCAATTTCTTTGATGTTTGCTGTAGTGTCTATTTATAAAATTTGTGCTTGCAGGCAGGACAACATGTGATTCCTTTCCCCCCCTACAGCATTTCAAGGATTTTGTTTCCTTATTAGATTTTCTTTAAAATTAGGAGAAATACAAGAAGAAAACCCTAGCGCTTCGGGGCCAGTTGCAAAGATCCTTTGTGCATGTTTTCATGCTGCAGGTTGATGATACAGCTACAGTTTCTGTTCTGAATGAAATGTTAAGACTTTATAACAAAGGAGACAGGAGACAATACTTTGGACATCACTGTCCCTGGACAGAAGAAGAGATCTTTTAACCCTATGCATTGGACCATCCTATACGATGACGTCAATTGCCAATATAGAATGTATTCAATATATGTCTTTATTGCTGTAGATCTCAACATGTCAGATGAAAAAAAGTGATGAGTGGCAGAGGAATTGTTCTGTGTAATAGTTAATTAAAAAAAGGAATTAAACAACCAACCAAGCCTCATCGTTATTTTGAAGGAGGGACCAGTACAGGAGAGTCAGGAAGAAAGAAAGGTTAGCAAGAATTGAACTGGGAAAACATCTTTGCAGAAATTAATAAAAAATAAATAAAAGGGTTTTGAGTATAACAAGGTGTGCTTAGAAAATTGTAACAACAGCGCAAGGGGAAAAAACCAAATAGTTTTAACAACAACATCATAGCAAGATACACACTTAAGAATACTTAGAGCTTGAATGTATAGCTCTTCTGGGAAATTACACACTGGAGTTACTGCCAATAATGCCCTCTTCTGGCGATGCTATTGCAGCTAAGTCGGCGTGTCAGTCATCTTAGGACCCTGCATTTTCAATGTGCAGGGTGAATTCAACTGTAGTCAGGGAGAGACTTTTATCTGAGTTAAATGTCACAACCCCCTTTTTCTCCCCTCTCAGTTCCAAAGACTAGCTGTAGGTAAATTATTTTAATAAGGTAAGAGATACCACAGTACAGTTTTCTTTTCTTTCTTTTTTTTTTCTTTACCCCAAATAATGCTCTCTCTGTCATCTGTATATTTATGATAGCTCAAAGACATGGGTGTGTGGATCTAATTAAAAATGTGAAAGGGTTTAGCAGCCTGCTGCTTCCCTGTGAGTCTCTTGTTGCCAACTCTTGGCAGCTCTGCTGTCACTGAGCCAAATGTTTAGTCTTCAGCTGAACTACTGCCAGTGAGCTGCACTGCATTCTGGGACCGTAGAGCCTCGAGGTACTGTGTTAAACTATCTCACATAAGGATGTGCAGTGAGCTGGACTTCATATTCAATCACCCAAAAGAAAAGTGAAGGAGAAGGCCCACTTTTGCCTGGTGAGCCTCAACGGCGTATAAGACACGATGACCAATTCCTTCAGGATTTTGCATCAGGGAAAACAAATAGATTCCTGAGGTGGATCAATCCGTGCATTTGTTTCGTGTGCCTATGCAGCAATGGCAGTAGTTATATTTAGCACATTTAGTTTAAATCAGTCTGTTCTGGATACTGAATTAGAAAAAGAAATAAGAAGAGCCTGGCTTTCTGCAATGGGAGTCTGGCCTCCAAGTCAACGCCTCATGCTAAATAAATATATTCTGACTCAACTCCAGGTATCCTTAGGAAGTATAGGGCAGTTCGGTCCAGAGTAAAAAAAAGTTTGGCATGTGTGTATTCCAGTCAGCAGCAGGAAAGCTGTGTTAATAGAAACGTGCTTAGAACAGTTGTGTTGCTTAATAAATTCAGGTATAATGTGGAGATAGATAGGGTTATAGGCTAAGCTGGCCTGAGGCTTTGATCAGTGCTCCAACTCACTTAGGGCTTAGAGTGGACTGGAAGAATTGCCAGGTCTCATGAGTCAATGATGGATTTCCAGCAGATCAGAATTAAACTCTCCTTTTAGCTGTTCTCCCTGCACTCTTTTCTGCAAGGGAAATTGCTTCCACTAACAGCAAAGCGATGTGTGTCTTCCTGATATTTTCTTTCTCTTTTCTATTTCTTCACTGTCTCATTTCTATCTTTTGTTTTCATGCTCTCCTCACCTTCACACCGTTTTATTTCCTTTCCTTCCCATCTTTCATTTTCACTCCTCTCCTAAGATTTTTTGCCTCATCTGCCTGGATTTCCCATTAACTTTTTTTCCTTAACTTTTACTATCCTTCTCTACAGCTTCACTTCACTGTCATAACATTCTACCTGGGAGAATGAATGAGCCACCTATAATGTTAGTCCAGGGACTTAGCAGACCTATTCTGTTGCACTTTATTTCTGGAAATATTTTCTTTGTACATTCCTGAAACCAGCACAATGGCAAAATAATAACTAGGTGCTTCTGATTGCACCGTTGCTCCAACTCTTGACGTTGGGCATTTAAGAATAAAACTCCAGTAAAAAAATGTTGGCTTCATATCAAATGCTTGTCTGCATTCATTCATAATGTTAACTATAGATTAGACACACGTCACTAAAGAGGCCGAGAGAGAGAAAAAAAAAAAACACTTACACTAATGATCACACATTTTTTGTAAAAAGGCATTTAAAGAAATAGAAGCAGGCGCAAGTGTGCAACACACCTGAACTCCACCTCTTTGATCCTTCCTCTGGGGTTCTTTTTGTTGCAGTGGGCCAGCTCTGGGAAGGAGGCAGGACTCAGAAGCCGCTTGGCATCCAGCCCAGGCTTTGTGGGCCACTGGAGAGATGGATAGCTAGGTGCAGAAGTGCCCTGAGGCAGGTGTTAAAATGTTGTTCTTAGTTCCTTGGTGGTAATCATTGCAAAACAATCCTGTCTGCTCTATTCGTATCAACAAGCTGCTTTCCCTGGCTCGTTGCTAAGAGACAGGACTGTTGCTTACAAGTTGCTTAGTGCCTTAGACTTTCATAATTTATAATGTATTATCTTAGCATAAAAATTTGTGTTGTTTTTTTATTTTATTTTTCCACCAACCCAATAATTGTCACATAAAACAAAGGTCATGTATCTACCAGAGTAGCAGTTGCTCTTGTAATATACTTTGCCTTTGTATGGTTTAGGTTCTGTGAAAAGAAAATGCTATTATAAACTGAAGATGAATATCATTTTTGTCCATTAACTTCTTGCATTATATGACTGGTTAGGTCAATGGATTCCCTCAAGATTTCTTCACTATTGAGAACATGTTTCTGTCCAACCAAGAAGGAAATGAATTGAAATGATTTCAATTATCACACGAAAGACGTCGACTCTTCTTGCTTTACACTTCAGCACCTAATAGTTCAACTCATCAATCCTACTTTCACAAAGTTCAGTGGTAGAGATGTTTAACCAATGCCAGGAATTACTCTTGTGCATTAATCTAGCTTTGTGAATATACAAACCTTACCTTGCTAAAGTGTTTTGTACTTAACACTAGTTAAATCAGCTCAGTGAGGAGTAATGCCAAAGTGGAAATGAGAATCATTTGCAGACTTGTTAAGTTGCAAAATAACTCAATCATAGTTCACCAGTTTAAAGCAAAAAAAAAAAAAAAAAAAAAAAAAAAGGAAAAAAAAAAAGGATTAAGAAATTATTATCATACTCCCTGGTGGAAATTAAGGATACCGACCTGAGGTTAGGATTTACTTGACTGCTTAACAGAAGAGCTGTACATACAGCTGGTGTTGTGGTATTAAACTAAAGCATATTTAAGAGCCCTACCAATACATAACCATCAACTACAGTGCTACTGTAAATGCTTTAAAAAAATGAAGACAAAGTTACTTTTTACCCCTCATTTCAGTGAGCTGTGTAGGCCAGTTAGAAGCAAGAACTGCATCATACAGACCTGTAGAAATGGTTATGGAATGTCCTGGTGCAGATAGTGCTCTCCCGCAAAGCTTATGAGGGAGTGTCTACCCAGCAAAATCAAGGTGTGTTATCCAGCATACCTGACCTTTTTCCATCCAGTAACACCAGTGAAGTTGTGCTTGCAAGCACAGGACAACACAGCCAGGGTTAAGGCATGTATCCCCACACTTCGTTGTCCTAGCCAGCTAACATAAGCAAAATTATGCGAACATGTCCTATGGTGACACCTACATTTTGTGTTGGAGATGTGTTCTTGAATGCTTCAGCAGCTTAATTCCCTATTAGTTATATAGTAAGTATGCCAGCCAAGTGTATTTTAGTCAGTTTAAATGCATCCAGAAGTTGGTCCTCTTACCGGTTAAAGTTACTCATCGAGTAGTTATGCTGATCAATGCACTGAGATCACTGTCAAAAACCGATCCAACCTATAGTCAGAAATTTTCCATGACTTCCAGCAGTCCAGAAGAAACATAATTGTTCTCAATAGAGTGATGAAAAATACTACCTTCAATTTAGAAAGACAATAGATACAGATACAGCTTAAATAAATGGGATGCCAAGAACACCTTGTATGTTCTTGAAACATTGAAACCCTGCTCACTAATTCTGATGTAAGTATCTCTCCCTCATATAGTTACTTAAGAAAAATGGGATCCAAACCAAGAAAAAAAGGCTTAGTTATTTGTGGAATTTGAGTGACATGGAGTCAATCTGAGGAACCTGAGTAAAAAGGACATCCTCCTCTTATTTTCCTTGCTTATGAATATCTTTGGCAATAGTACCTCACTTCCCATAAAACTGGGGCACTTTATGAGCACGCAAGTGTAACACCATGATACATACTTACTTTATGTAAGTTCATGTTAAGTAATTATTACTGCTGCAATCATTCACTCAAACATTAGAAGAGATGAATAGGGAGGTGGAATATCATCTATTCATTAACCTTCCAAGCAGGGCACTCCTGTTGACTCTGTACATGTGTCACAATGCTCCACAGAACCAGCTGGAGGATGCTTAGTCCAAGGAAACCATGAACTTACATCCCTACAGCCTAAGGAAGTGATCTGTTACAGAAAATTCTGACCAAAAATCTCTCTCAAAACCAATATATATTTATTG
>NW_009629306.1:0-15138 GCF_000690535.1 Cariama cristata | reverse complement strand
GGGGGGGGTGGTGTAATTAAGAATCAAGGACCACTTACAATTTCTTAGGTAACATGAATTGGAAAATGCATCAACTATAATATGTTTACAGGCGGTGACTTAACCTTCTGAAAGAGTCATTAAAAAGTTTGAAGGAGGATTTACTGGTTTTAAACTCTTGTGGTTATTGGGAAAAGAAACAGATTTATGGTTGGTGAGCAACAGGCACAAAAGGCTTGGGAATCATTGTAAAAGCACAAAAAAAACCCCAAAAAAAACCAAAAAAAAAAAACCCTGCAAAAAATATAGTTAAGTGGCAAATCTACAATTATAGTCCTTAGGTTAAGTCTGGTGGGTGAAAGAATCAGAGATAGGATCTTATGACTAATTTTGCTGAAACCCACATGTGAAAACATCCAAATGTTCTCTGGGGATTGTCATCAGTTGTTCATTCAGGTATGTCAAGTCCATAGTCTAATCTAGAGCATCATCTCTGGGGCTCTGCCAGAATAAATTATTCTATCATACAAAATCAATGTGTATTCAACAGGCCAGATCTTGGGGTTCAAAAAAGAAGGGCTAATGAATCATTATCTAGGTACAGTTCATGCATTAATAGGTTCATTTGTATTTTATCAGGGTAGTAATAACTGATTAAACAAGTCATGTGGACTTGTTAGATTAAATAACCAGCAGAAAGTGAAAATGCTTCGAGTTTTCAATAGGTCAGTTTGAATAGCCCTCAGCTACTGATGCTTTTTAAAGGCTTTGATTTCCCCCCCTCACGCTTAAGCTATCTCTTGCCTTGTTTGGACTAAAATCTCATCATAAACTGGGGAGCGGAAATCGGTCTGGAGGACTGCAGCACAAACATGCTGCTGTACCAAGAAAGCCCTCCTGGCAGCTTACAACTTTTGGGTGAACAAAGGAAATGTTTCTCTGTTGTTTTTAGATGCTCTGCTTTCACAAGCAACTAGTATTACTTATCTGAAGTCAGTAAAAACCTTGCTGAAAAACAAACCAGTTTATAAATGGAAGCATTTGGTTAAAACTCTGCTTTAATGGATTAACAAAACAAAACTAAAAATACAAAGTTCATCAGAAATCACAGTTTCTTAATCACCTGATTAATTTTTCCTAGACGTTACAGGAGCTCTCCTGTATGTGGTCCTATACATGGTCCTGTGCTACCCAGCAGGAACTCAGCATCTTGAATGCTCAGGCCTGAATGCTTCAGGGAAATGCCTGAAGAATATGAGGAAGGGCTCTTCACTGCTCCCCTCTCAGGCAAAATGCCTACTGAATTCAATAGGATTTTTTCATGAGTAAGTCAAGCAGGATTTGGCTCTGGAAGGACATAACAAGATTGAACAGACTTGGTTCCCAGTAACGGCATCCCATTGTGCTGTGGTATGGTAGAACATGCATTGCTGGAGTGCATTCTGTCAGTGCCTCCGACTTCCAGAGGATATTGTAGTATTTCATTATTGTAAACTAGAAGAAAGGGATCTAGTAGAATTAAGACTGGAGATTATTGTAGGGTTTTTTAGTAGTACAAAAAAAGCAAAGAAATGTAGCCATTATGAATACAGGATATTAATAGCTTGCATTTTCTCTGTGAACTGTCTTCAATTCCAAGCAAGTTGAGGCAGATGACATGCTTCTTAGTGGTGTCCAGTGGCTCCATTCTAACTTATGGATGCATTACCAAAAGTTTGACTAAAAAGGCCCAGCTTGCAAGTTGTTTACTGTCTCCTGTGAGGATCTAAGTGATTTAACTCTCCCTGGTTTCACTGACTCTACAAAACTGGTGTGTTGTGTTGGATTTAGGAAGTGAGATATCTGAAACAGGCCTTACAAAGCGCCCTGAGGACTTGGCATAAGCAACAGGGTAAAGCCTGGTGTATTCCTTGGCTCAGCTCTGTGCATTCCCATCAGTGAATGCTGGACACTTCTATCAGCGTGCAACCACTCTGTCATTGGTGATCCAAACTCAAGTGACCCATAAATCCTACATACCTTGCAGCCTGCAACCTCCAAACCATTTCTGGAAAGGCACCAGAGGTGACATAGCTGATACAAACCATGGGTTGTGTACACTATGTGAGTGAGCTTTGCCCATTCGTAGAGCAGGCAAATTCGTGTGCATTCGTGTGCCTTGGGCCCATGCCAGGAAGTAGTTCAAGCCATGCTTTCTCCTGGGTATAACTCAAATTTCATGCCTTGTCAAAGGGTTTTGTCCACGTGATAGAATTAGAAGGTGAATATGAACACAGGCTGGAACTTGAGTGAAAAATGTTTGCCAGAATATGATTTAGACATGACGAGTTTGTGCTTACAAACGCGCAAATTTTACTTGCTCATACAAATTCTAGACCAAATCTCTCACAAATCCTGGGTAGCAAATTTGCTCTAAACTTCTAAGAGACACTTGCTGAAGAACAAGTGTGTCTGGCTTTGCTAGGTCACCCTGGTACAAATGGGAACAGATGCCAGATTAAGGAGTATCTCTGGAAGATATGAGGTGTTCCCATGACCCCACCTCAACTGTGACTGTCCTCACCCGTGGTTCTGATTATTTGAAAAAGGTCACAACAGGCACTGGAGTTGCACCAGCCCTCAGAAAGCTGGAACTTGCCTGTAAGAAGTATCTCTGAATGCTGTAGTCAGAGGATTGGGGGAATCCATGAGATTTTTATGTCACCCTGGTACAAACAAAAATCAGTGCTTGTCCTGTTTGGGGTATTCGTCAGTTGATACATCTCTTGTTATTCTCTTCTCCAAAGGAATTGCATTTGTAATTTCTTTGATACACAGAGTTTTTCTGAAAAACACTCTGAAAGGTAATTTATACAGAGTCTATATGTTGTATATGGGATGCGTGCATGTGTGTGTACACACACACTGATAAAAAAGCTGAAAAGCGGAAGGTACCAAGTATGCAGTGAAAACCACAAGGGCCAATATGACTTAGTGATATTATTTAAAAAAACCCAACCTATCTCTGCATTTACGTAGTCACTGAGACTGACAGTGGTACCTGGAAGATGTAACATGAACTTTTATTTAACACAGACCTATCTCTGATGTGCATTATTAATTGATATTTATAGAGAAGTGCATTAAGAGTTATCTAGTATGGTCACTACTATAAAGCCATAAATATATTTAGCTAATTTTTATAGTTCCTTAAGATCAGTCACAAGAGACAGAGAATAATATATATTTGATATGAATAACATCTGTATTTGTGTCTAAATAGAGGAGGAAATGAATCTGCCTTCAGTAGGTCTCTCTTTTTGTTTCAGCCTGCAAGAAATACACATTAATAGCAGCTTCTTCCCTGAGGAAAGTTTTGAACCGGAGTACTTGAGAAGAAACTTGCAACAGAGCAGCCTAAAGTGCCACCCAGTCCCTTTCAATTAGCACATATAAGTCCCCCTACATTCAAGATATGATTGAGAATTTCTGCCATATCATTTTAATATCAGTGTTATATGCTAACGTTTGTCAGACTAAGCTAAAGAGCCACTTCTTTTTATGTTGTTTCCCACATGCAGAGCAGACCTCTTACATTTTTGTTGGCTGCTAACGTACTAAGCGTTTTTTGGCAGCGTGCAATTCTGGATTGAAGCCATGCATGCAAGTCTTCCACAGTAAGTATGGCCCAAAGGATTAGAGATCAATGGATTTAGTTATCTGGTGAAGTTCCCCTGCCTCTCTAGTGCTATTAAAAGGTTTTGTTATTGTAACGAGCACCAGAACTTTTCATTTTAAACTTGCCCAACTGAGGCTTCCACTTAGGCTGCAGAGTGTAAGAAAGTTACTGTACTTCTGCAGGCAGCTTTACTGTCATGCCACTGAGATGCAAGTCCAAGAAAAACCCCAAATAGATATTTCATACATTTGAAGACAAAAATGGGGGGGGGGGGGGTGGGGGGGGAATCCCTAACGTTATAGTGTATTTTCTCAATGTAATCAAAGGATGCTGTCTCAGAGAATATTGCCTTCTAATTAGTTCATAATCAAATCCTGAGAAGTGGGGTAGAGATTGTTCAGAAAAGTGTGTTGTCTGAAGCACCACAAGCCTGAGGGAAAGGAATCCTCAGTCCCAGGAGCTCAGCGGCCTCCAAACCACAGACCTGGCCCATGGCTGGGCTGCCGCTGACTGTTGGCTGAGGACTAGTGGACACTGCCCATTGCTCCCCGCTTCACCACTGGCTCCGGTGCTTTTGTGTGCTGTTCAAAGCTACTGATTCGGGCCCCAAAATACCCACTTCCTCCCCCTTCCCTCCGTGAGGCAATGTGAACAGCTGCCACAGAGATTTTCTCTGCAGTGCATGTGTGGAGATTCCTCCTGTGTTTGGCGTCCCTGTACAGCAGAAACGTATCATAAAGCCCTTCAGGATTTGGCCCATGCTGTGTGTGAATATCTTGGCTTTCAGGTTTGAGGGACTAAGCAGTTTTTTATTTTCTTTTTTTAACCATGGAACTTCCTGAGGAGAGAAAAAGCCTGAACCCAGCTGATTTAGCATTGTCTTTTTTAAGGTGAATAGAATAAACCATTCCAGGCATTCTCCTTCATAGTGGACTCTTGTTAGCAGGTAAAAATACAGCTCAAGTTTGTGTCCACCCTATGTATATGGGGAGTGGGAAGGCAAAAGGGAACTCTTCTACACTTTCCCACTATCTTTACACAGACCTCGTCACAGCTTCAGGCACTATTTCTGTAGCTATCAAGCTTCATAGGCCAATCTCTTCAAGAAAGAAAATTAGAAAAAGAAAATTATGGGAGAGTAAATTCAACCTTCCCACCTTTGTATTAACACACTGCAAATAATGACACATATTGCAATGTCACAAGACTGGATGGTAAAAGCTGATAAAAATCATTCAATGCACAAGACAGATTCCAGCTTGAACCATAGGCTGACATAGTATTAATTCTGTCTACAAACATTTTACTGTCCAGAGCTGCAGTTCACATTGCACTGTGTTTTTATGAAATTCTTTGCTGCCGAAGTGACCAACACAAGTCAAAACAACCCCAAATCATACCAAGGTGACCCTTCCACCCCGAGGTTAAAGCAAGAATCACCAAGACCAAACCATCTGCAACTGTTAACTCAAAATCTTACCAGTGTGACAGCCAGCTTAGCTTGAACACTAGCATCTCTGCCACCCCAAACTAAAATAAAAACCTACCAAATGAAGGACAACATACAGTGGAAGGGGGTATCAGTCCTGAAGAGGTGATGTGGTTTTGGTAAAAAACTCACTGCTGATTTCAGGATTTTGTTGTCCATGAAAAGTACCCTTGATTGCCACCTGCCCTGAAAAGCTCTTCAAACATAGTAAGTGTACCCAGAGACAGACTATCAGGCTACCAGGCTCCCTAGGGAAGCCACATAGTTCTGTATTACAGAGAACAAATTGAAAATGTATGTTTCATAAGGGCAGCCAGATAAAATAAGAACTGATCCAAATACCAAGATAAATCCAAAACCTTTGTGAGAGCTCAGATAAACACCCCCTAACTTGTCCATGTAAAGTATCATTCGGACACAAAAACCACCTCTAATTTTGCTGCTATCCCAGACTCCTTAAAAAATCTTGTCCAACAAGCATCTGCCATTCCAGGTTAATACAGGTACTTTGGAACTTCCATTCACATGAGCTGAACTTTTGGAACCATATCCAAACTGAGTTTCTGAAACGTCCTCAGTCTTAGAGGTTCACCCTTCAATGGTTTTTAGGTACTTCTAGGTTTGCTCATTATCAATAAATACATACCTAGAAGTCTTCATGTTCATTTCCATTTTCAGATCTTTCTGAGGCTCCAAAAATTGTTGCACACATATACGATGCTAAAATAACTACCTTTCCTGTAGCTAGAGTGCACTAAAACAGTTTTCCTTGTGACAATCTCTGCTACTGCAGATGGTTTGAGGCCAGGGAAGGAAATGGGGATCTGAACTTTCTCAAAGCCGGAGCTAGCCTGTGTCTGAGGTTTACCCCAGTGCAGTATAGATGTAAGAGCCAGCCATATACCTCAGATCTGAATGCTGTCTGCTTGGGGGAGCAAGGGTGCCCTGAAGTCTCTGTTTCCAGCTGTGACCCTTTCCCATTTGTTTCCATTCCTAAGGAAGCTTCCAGCCTCTTACAGTGCACTTATTGTCAGCATCTGCAGGTGTCTCCAGGTAGAGCTCATCTTGATTTTTTTGTTTTTCTCTTCTACTTCATCTCTATTTTAAAACAAAAAATACCTTTCATTTTAATAATCTTTCCACCACCCTTTTTTTCAGTGATTGCCTTTAGTCTGCCCTAATCAAGCTCACAAACACCTATACTTACTTTTCTTTTTTTTCTTTTTTGTGCTTGCCTATTTCATCTTGCTTTTACTGCAGTGATCTCAGAGTCCTAAATCATGCAAACAGACCTGAGAGATGCACAGCACTGTCCGGGGCCACAGACTGTGATAAAGAAAAACCAGCCAAAGTCAACCTCCCCATCACTTGATGCAGTGCAAATACTGCTAGAGGAAGAAGTGCAGAATTAGGACCATGACGTGGTGGCTAGAAGTGAGGTTATTACATGATCTGTACAATCATAAAGGATTCCTCTCATTTCCTCTTTAGGGTGGGAAAACATATCTAAAAAAAAAAAAATAAAAAAAGCATATCTAGTGTCATCTAGCAGCAAAGCATTTAATAAAAAAGGGTTGTCCGGTCTTTTATGGAATGACATCAACAACTTTCAGTTTTCTTTTGTTTCTTACTTACCAGTGGGGGAATTGTGTTTAATTTAAAATATTTCTCAACAACTTACAAAGAAAACAAATCTAGAAGCAAATGTCCAAACCTGTTTTCTTCTAGCAAGTGACTCATACTGATATTATTCTCAGTCTGTGTTTATATGTTAATGCAATCATACCTATGTCCTTCCGCTCATTTCCCAGCATGTCTTCTTTCACTACTCTTCTTGTAGCACTCCCCAAAGGTTTGCCTATATCAGTCCACAGTGACTGATTTACACACTAGAAAGTCTCTGAAAGCATAAAGATGCATCATGCATAGCACTGCCTCAGTTTAGAGCAAGGACATGCACAAATTAATTCCCATGATATTTATGGCAACTTAAACATAGAGGGGCAGAGAATTAAAAACAGGGATGCTCCCTAGCAGGCAGGGAGACTGCTGGCTAATCTACTCAGTTGGATGAAATCTCACCAGGAAAGTGTTTGCAGCCTAACCCTAGACTTCACATGCCAAGTTCTTCAGTCTGGTGCTATTCTAGATGTACCAGTCCAATCTGTGGCAGTGCGTGACTCAGCCAGACCTCACACAGCTGAACTGAGCTTGGAAGCCTCTGCCTATGAATTCTTGGTTTAGACTTCACTTTCTCTGCCTGTTTTCTATTAGCTTTGTGGGTTTTCAGGCTTTTATGGCAATTCTCTGACTGAAAATTACTGCTACCCAAGACAGCCTGACTGCCAACAAGGTTGCAAACACAGAAGATCTTTTTCAGTAATTCTTTGGGGCATGAAAGGTTGGTTATTTTTGAACTTTTCATTAAATGTACATTTCTGAAAGCTGAAACGTTAATTTCCATACACTCCTCTCTCTCTTTTTCTCTCTCCCTCTCACTTACTTACTCTCCTTTTTAAGCTGACATCAAGAATTCAAGCACAGAGAGAGAAAGAGTGAGTACAAATACATTTTTCATGTAACTCTACTGAAGTCAGGGAACTTACACTAAGGAAAATCTGGGGCCACTCTGTTTATTTTCTTATTCTGGGTTTGCTTAATTTCATGCCACTTAAAATTACATTTAATTGCAGCAGTTCTCTATTTCATTTTCAGTCTCACTCCTTTCCCAGCATGTTCCCCAGGACATTGGAAGATGAGAAAGGCTGAATCAGTTTGGAAAAATGTGAATATTTCTGAATGTGTGGACACTTCTCACTTCTCAAGTGTGGGAGGAATACTTTACTGCCCACCTACCCATCACTCAAATGTCCCAGTCAGGTTATTGAAATAAATTAACCTTAAGAATAATTTTCTGAAAAGAATTCTCTTCCTGCCTCAAAAAGCACATCTACTACCATATAAGCTTTTTTACCTAGGTATCATAAGCCCAGGCTGGTTTCAGAAAATAAACTGAGGAATGCCTAAATTGTATGAGGCACCCACTCCTCAGTACTTGATTGATCTGAAGTCGCGTTACTGGCAAATAAAACTACTCATGCAAAACTGTGATTGTGCTCCAGTTGCATTTTGAAAGAACAGCTTATACCAAATGAGACATTTATACTCTGAAAGCCAAGGCCCCAACATGTGGCCAGCTCCACCTGGGCTGGGGGGAAACAGATCGAGAATTTTACTGAAAAGGCTCTTGCTGACATTCCTTGGTACTCATCAGCACAACTTCTTGGACCATGTTCACTCTTATTTTCATTTGCAAATTCAGTAAACACTCACATGGTAGATCTTAGTTCTCTTGAAAGTTAATGGCCAGCAAATTTCAGTCACACGTAGGTATTCACGTGCTTGAGTAGTCACATAGGAGATTGCTCATTCACCAAGGAGCAAAACAGTGCCACCTGACTTATGGAAGCACTTGTAACTCAGTTACACATCTTGAATACTGTATATGGAATATGTGGAGACAGCTGCTCGTGATTAACCCAGAAAGGTTTTAAAATATTTACATTCTTCCTTGTGGCTCTCATTCAGCAAGGTACACAGGCATATGTGTAACTAAGCAAATAAATAGCAGAGCACGGTAGGAAAGTACAGTGTGAGGAATAACTGAGATGTTTTACTTCTCCTATCAATGTGTATCCCCTTTCAATGGATAGATGGAAATAAATTTGGTTATAGAAAAGATATGTGTAAGGAGAGGATAGTGGTCTGGAAGTGATGTGACCTGTTCATGGACCAATGCTGGTCCTTAGAAATGTGGAAAAAATCACTTAAGAATAGAAAGCACATGGGATGATTTTGAAAGAAGTCCCAGTTTAATATATTTTTAATGCCAAAACTCTTTGTTGCGGGTGAGTTTTGCTTGTGGATTTTTCATGAGCAGGAAAAGAAGATACATTCATTGGATGATTTATGCATTTCAAATTATTTACTCAGCTCACTGCAGAATGAATTGATACGCTGCAGAAATCCGTATTACATCTATTTCACCTTCCTGTAGCTTTGAGGATACATGGCAAAACAGCTTTGCTTAATGCCATATTCATGTGTCCTATGGGAGATAAACTATTTTTTTTTGTTCTTTTTCTGCATCTGTGTATTCATTAAACACACATATACACACAGGAGCACTGAAATATGAAGAGATCCCCAAAAGCAAAGCAAACTGAGTTGGAACATGTTTCTGAATATGTTTGCAAACCTGCGACAATGAACAAGTCTCAAAAAATAATACAGTTATGTGAGACTGCAAAGTTTTTGGGAAGTTCTTTGAACACATGTAAACATGATGTGTGTAGGCAAATGTTTAACTTGCCTTTTTTACTTCTACAAATTATATTATGAAATCAGACATCTCTGACTTCTTAGGAATGTCAAATCAACGTATTTCTTCAAAACAGATAATTGCAGGGAGCTGCTCTGCTTCTCAGCTTCTATAGTTTTGATTGTTCCACTTTCAGACTGATAATGATCAGACGCTTCAGTTGTTTTAGCCATTCATTTACATAATACAGGTAGTTTGGGAAACATCACCTGCAGCCCCAGATATAGTGTGTTAGACACTGCAGACTGAACAAAAAAGAAGCAAACACATTGAGTTTATGCAACTAGAGGACAGAGACAAGTCTTGTGCTTTCATTCACTGCCCTTTGATCACAGGGACCTACATTTTAATCCATTCTAGGCAGAATTGTGGAAAATGTATTTGATCTGATATCTGTATCAGCACTACTTTAATACGCTTCTCTCTCAGATTCAGGATTGAAGCATCTAGATTTAAAATGTCCTTCTGGTGCCAAAAGAGATTGAATTTGACAGATTAGGATTTATGAGTACTGCTAACATGTAGCAGAGGTCACCTGATATGGTCACTCCTATATTGTTCCTATGAGAGAATGTATTGTAGTGGTTTGGAAGTAGCAATATGGAAGATATAGTGTGTGTCTTGTTACCACACACATAATTAGGGTCTTAATGAGAAGCTTTCTATTAACATCGTATTAGGGCTAGTGACCTAGAGTGATACAAAGTCAATGGACCCATTACGTTGTGTGCCATACTGTACAAAGTCCCACTGAGAGGCACAGAATATTGAAGGGCCATCCATATGATGCCCTCAGGGTCTATTCTCCCTTCAATGCATATGTATAACTCTCATTAATGTTAATAGAAGTTACATCTGAATAGTTAGGGTAGAACAGACCCTCTGTTTAATATGAAAGTGTACTTGGAGGTGATTCCACAGGAGCTTTGGGATCCAAAACAATGTCAATGAAGTTACTACAAATCAAAAAGTGAGCATCAAGAGAAATCAACAGGACATTGTGTACAGTCCATATTGTGTACCCCAAAATGCATTGGGCACACAATGCTCTCCACCTCCAAACCTTCCCAAAAAAGACCTATGGTATATTTTAAAATGGAGGCCACCTAAGCAAAACCCATCATATTCTTTATTCATCCCTTCCTATCATGTAATATACTCAGGAAATTATCCCCATTTTGCAGACAAGAAACCATCTCACCTAACTTTCATAGTCTAAAGATCACTTTAATTTACTTTTCTAGACTCTTTATGATTCAAAGGGACCATAAGCCACCTAAACTGGGTAATAGATTCTGGTTGTATTGAGACAAGATGATTCATCCTTTAGGGGTGCAAATTTCCCTCTGTTGACTGCACGGGAAGTGTAGATTTAGCTGACTCACATTACATGAGGTGACTGCAGCCACCTTGGGGTCATACAATATGTATGTAGCTGCATGAGGTCTTGAACTTTGGTTTTCAAGGGTCAGCCCAATTGCTCTAACCATCATACAACTTTTCTTTCTTGACAGTGACACTAGATCCCTGGAAGTCTTCCTATCTTTGAAAATGTAGTGTTTCCATTAAAGTAACCTCTGTGATATTCCGCAGGTTTTCTCTGGAGAGCAGCATATTCTCTGTGCAACTGTAAGCCTGGCACATATAGGATTATAATCATTCTCTGTATGTATACTATGAAGCAATGTTTTAGATTTTTTAATTAAAGAGTGTAACTGTAAAACTCTAAAAGTTCTCAGCACTGGCCTTTAGGCTCCCACTGAAATCCCTGGGCAGACCCCCTTTGCTTGCCAAGGAGCAGCAAGAGCTGGCCACTCTGATAGCCGAGGGGATCTGGGAGCTGAGAGCCAGGGTAGGGCAGGCAGAGACAGTAGCCTTATCTATGTGGGGGACAGTCCCACAGCATCCAAGCAAGAAGAAAAAAGCAGCTCCAGGTATGGTTACTGGGTTCAATCAAAGTCCAGTGATCATCCTCAAGTCCATATAAGTGAGGCAGGTCCAAAGTCAAGCCAGAAAGTCAAGTCAGCGTAGCTCAGGAAGGGGCCAAAGGGGAGGGCCTAAGCTTAAAGGCAGCTCTCAAGCAAGGAGGGGCAGACCTCCACTATCTACACTGGTCCTGAGACCAGGCAGCCAAACTCCCAGGTAGGAGTTGGGCAATGCACTCAGGACCCTGACAGCCGTCGCTTCACAGTGAAAACTCCCAACTTACATTTCGAAAATGTTCATGCTGTTACATTTGGCTTCGTACTTGCAATAAAAGTGATCAAAATCACTCCAAATTTTGAAAGGAGGTATGGATCATATCTCTAACTGTGGCTAGAGGAGGGCCCTTTGAAGGCATGCATCAACCAAGGCAGTTTTAAATCGCCATGAGTATGAGTCAACAAGTCCTGCATCCCCAAGGCTTTATGCTACTGCTCTTGTCTTCTAACACTTAGGCTGGCGATGAAGCACTGTATATTGTGTCATAGACCACCTTGGAGTTAGGACAGACCCAAGGATAGATTAGAATTAGTGAAGGATGACAGAATGGGAAGGTACTCTACTGTCACACCTTCTCCTTACCTCACCAACATATCTGGCTACTATCACTTCATTTAAGTATCTTCCCATCCCTCAGGTGATGACTTATCCATGATTACTCTATGACCATTTTATCTTTTATCAGACCATTCTCTGACTCACCCTACCCTGTTCTGCACCTAGAAGCATGTTCCCAGGAAGAGAGGACTAGTCATCAGTTTCAGCACACCTTGGTTCGAAGAAACAGTTAACACCCCTGGGTGAGATCCTCACTGCTTCATGTAGCCCCTGTGCATGAGAGCAACCATCAAGTCCACTGCCATTGTCAGACTGGACCTCTACACATTAAAATAGTCACTACAATCTCCAACATGGCTGTGAGGACTATGGAAGTTGTTACTTCATTGTCACACTATACTTTTACCTTTTCTCATAGAAATACACATATTTGTGAAAATGCAGTCTATTTACTGACAGACAGCAATGACTGTGATGGAGGATTAAAATTCTAGAAATAAGAATTTCCACCACAGTTGAAAAAAGAAATCTGTGGTTTGGAGTTTTTCAGTGTTTCATGTAATCACAGTCCTAGTACTTGTACCGAAAAATATATGCAAGACTGAGATCTTTGTGAACAAAAACCAGTTGAGGAGGAAAAGAAAAGGATTATGTGTGTATGTGTGTATAGGTATCTGCATACAGTTGTACCTAAATTGGGCAGTGTGTGTTTGTAGATATGTCCTTCTCTCTGTATGACTATACATTTAGATACACGCAGTCAGTGTGTGTATATACCACATTTAGTTAAAAAAAAAAAAAGACTCCTATTCATATCTGCCTTGATAAATGCATAAATGTACCGACAGTTTCTTGGCCACAACTACTGCATGCTTGACAGATATGGTCACCTCATACCAGACCTCACCTAGACCTGGGGCAAAGACAAATCCAGTTTGATTGATTGGGATATTGTGTATTCATTCATTAGTCCAGGCTTTGGCAGACAAGACCTGGCAGGTATCTTCTTGTAAGCAGACGGCTTTCCTGGTGTGGTCTTGGCTTTTCTGGCAGCTTAGCTGTGAAATTTTATACACTTCTGCAGTGGGGATTAAGGCTATCAGGACTCCAAGATTTCTCATATATTAGACAGCATATGCAGACTGAACCCTCTTGCTGTATTCCCTGTCCCTAAGAAAATCATGTCTGCATTGCTGCTGTTGGGCTTTCCTATGTAGGGTGGGCCTGGGACCCATTTTTCAAAGTTTCTTTTTATAAAGAAAGCACCTGGAATTCTCAGCAAGTTTCGTATAAGAATATCTTCCAATTGATTGCAGCACAGTCTCCAAAACCCAGACTGGATTTTAATATTCCCTCCAGAGAGAGAATTAAAATGAAAAAGAGAACCAAAAGAGATAACCAGAAACCAAACCAAAACTTTCAATGGTAATGTATGGTTTATAAGTCAATTATGTGTCAGAAGTACAGGTTTCCAGGATTTAGATATGTCATCCTTAAGGCTGGTATTAAGATGTGTAAGCTGAAGTACTTTGGCTACTGAAGCAGACAGCAGAGGAAAACACAGCTCACATTGGCTATTTAAATTATTTTTTCATTCATTATTTCCCCTAGATCATAAATCCACTACTTTCTAAACTTGCCAAGAAAAACATAAATTGGATCACATTGCAGAGGACAGAATTTGTTCAATGTGAGCAAAGTTCATCAGTTAAAAAGGGCCAATGAGACTGAATTAAAATAAGTGCGTTCAATTCTTATCTTCACAAAACTCTTTTTATAGTATTTAGCTGGTAAAAATACATTCACATCCGTGAGAAATCTCTTTATGTTCTGCCAGAGTGGAATAAATTACCTTATTATACGTAAAAATCAAGCCCAGAGTTTTGAGGTGGTTTTCTATAGGTATAGATTCCTGATGTATGAAGGGCAAAATAAAAAGAACAAAAACCAAATTGAATAAATTTGGCCTTTCATTTTAAAGAAACAGTTAATACAAATGATGCACTTACACTTTTAAAATGTTTAGATACATTAGTCTTTGAGAAGGAAAGCAAAGCATGTAAATATTGCTGATCTGCTTCTTTGTTATTATTCAGTCAACATGTAGTCTTTGTTTTTAATTAAATAAAGCTGGCAGTATTATAGTCTCTTTACTCCCACCCATCCAATGCCAGATCAGAACTAAGCACAGTTTTAGGCTCTGAACCTGGAAAAGCTTAGATTCGTGCTTGACTTGATGAGCATGATTTGTCCCATTGCCGTCAGTGGATTGTCTTTAATACAGCTTCTCATTCTGCTAGGAGTTAAGCAGCTCAGTAAGTAATTATAAGCACAAAAAATGAATACATTTATTGAGGTCACTATGACATGGCAGAGGGAGATCAATATTCTTTTGAAGGGTCTCAGAGTTATATTATTAAATAATTAAAAATTAGTAAATGATTCATACTTTGTTTTGCTTTATTCATTCAATGTTTAACAGGTAGGATTTTCTGTTACTTGATTAAAGACAACTACATTTCCTGTGAAAGCATAGCCAAAATTATTGTGTAGTATTATCAAATAAAACATTTGATAAAACAGACCTTTTGCAACTGCTCACTGAACATACCTAATTTCTACCAGGGGGATCTATTCAGTTTGTTTCCTCTAGTAGCTTGAATGAATAATCCTCTCACTGTGCTAACAATGACTGTTCTATAGCTACTTACCATTTGGGTTTAGTAACTTTTGGTGAATGATTGGTCACACGCTATTCTTTTTTCTTTTTTTTTTTTTTTTAATCAGATATGTAAATCTTTTATAGCTGAAAGATGAAATCTTCCCATTAGCTGTGACTGGTGCTGGATTACACTTCTAGAGGGAACTTAATGGAGAATAATATAATTCATATACAAATGTGTTCACTGAGAATTTTGCCAGTTGCTGAGGATACCACCCATCGCAGGCTCTACTGGGATCTTAACAAAGCTGCTAATATATAGTATTGTCTCATAAATACAATATAATACCAAACCCTACCAGAAATCTCACAAGAATCTCCAGCCTTAAAGCAACTTGGATTTTTTTTTATTTAAGATTATTATTATT
>NW_009629305.1:24929-26610 GCF_000690535.1 Cariama cristata | reverse complement strand
CGAGGAATATGTATGTATTATTCTATGTCTCAAACCTAGTTCAATAAGAAGGGAAAGTCTGAGACCTATGTGGCTAGCCTGTTCCCTGAAAAGAGCAGGCTAGACTTGAAGCAGAGTGGAGTTAGCTGACCTTTTGGGAAACTTATAAAATGCTCAAGGAAAAGGCTAGAATCTAACACTTTGAGCACTTACAACAGTCTTCTGACAAGTACCTTATTAAATATTTTGTAATATGCAATATGTAAAATGAATCGTTTCTGCTGAGGGATGAAGGGAGCAAAAACCAGGAAATTGCTGGAAGCCACTCTTAACTGAATACAAATGTTTTAAGCCACTGTAGAATGATCTTTCTACACTGTGAACTATAATAATTTTATAGGAACATAGTAAAAATTTGTCAACGCTCTAATTCTTGATTAAGTATGTATGTCAAGTACTTTTACTTTGCATGTTATTTCTAGAATAATATCATTTGGCAGACACTAATGACCTCATTCTAAAACTGTTACCTCATATCAGTTGGTTCTTATTTAAGAGTTCCCAAAGATAATATGCATCTAGGTTTCAGAGCTGTCCATAGTGTCAAGAATGAAGTTTGAAAGAAAGCTTACAAGATGCAGAAAGGCAGCAAAATGATAATGAACAATGTCATAAAACACAATGGTTTGCATGTGTCTTCCGTTACAAAAGAAACAAACAAATAAATAAAATATAACAAATTAACTACAAAATAAGACCTGTACAATAAGCCTTTCCACTGCCTTTTCCATCTGCTTCCTAGTTTTATAAAAGTAGGATTTCTCAGATTAGACTGTGTTTAACATTTCAATATGTGGACGTTTATGATGCAACAATTAGGCTACTTGTGTGAATCTCCACACAAGACGAAGTGGGAGTTTCACAGTCTTTACAGAGCTTAACTGTAGTACTTCACATGACTAAACCCTTCTTCCTTTTCTTACACACTAGACTCTTGCCAACTCTACCTACTCAGATTTATGAGCAAATAATACAGTGAAAACTAGATACCTATGAGAATTACAGGTTTTAGTAGTTTTTTTTAGCCCAAGCGATGTTGTTACTGAATGTAATACAAAAACATTATAAATATTTCTTTTGGTTCCTCACTACGTGATCTACTGTTGTCTTCCAGATGTATTTGGAAGTATTTATTCTGAGAAGACAGGTGGATAGGTGCTTTTATCTTCCTGCCTTTAGGTCTGTTATGAAACAAATTTAAGAAGACAGACCACCTGAAGGTCAGCTAAGTTTCGCTGAAAACATAAAAAAGCAGAGGTATACATTGCCTAATGGTTACATAACTCACAGAGGAAAAGGGAAATCTTTACCCACTGAAGTGCTGTAATGACTAGGCTTTACATTATTTCCAGGGGAACTTTATCCATTGTCACCGTTTTAGCCTGGGTCGACTCTTAAAGTGGACAACAGACGCTTTCTGTTAGCCCCTCCTTCCCCCCCCAACCCCAGAAGGGGAAGGAAAGGAGAAAACGGAGAGAGACTTGCAGGTTGGAAATTAAAACTACTTTAATAAAACAATAACAATGAAAAAGAGTACAATAATATGAATATTAATACTATTAATAGTAGAAATAAGAGGAAAAATACAAACCCCATATTGAGATTCCCAATGATGATGAGGGGATTGTGGGCCACAGCCACT
>NW_009629305.1:4459-24898 GCF_000690535.1 Cariama cristata | reverse complement strand
GGCAGGGCAGGCAACCAGGTGTCCTGGACTGGACTCTGCAGCTGACAGGAACCAGGTTTAGGAATGCACGGATCGGGATCAGAGGCAGGAGAATGAGCAGAGTCCCACAGGGTTATTGGTCATGAGAGACGAGAGACTGACCCCCATGATCCCTTAGCTCTACACTGAGGATGGCATGGATGGGATGGAATACCTTGTTGGTCAGTTTTTGGTCACCTGTCCCCTCCGCACTTTTCTGCAGATGCGACCCTTTTATGTCTTTTCACATGTGGAACATAAAAGAGTCAGCAGTGACATTGGTTCTCATAGGAAGAAGTATAAACGTGGGCCTTTCTGCATACCAATCCCACCGACACTTCAGTAGCAACTATAAACATCGAATGTTGTCAGGTCTGAAAGCAGACACAGTCTGAAAAACATGTAGTCAACTTCAGAAAGTGCAACTACTTCAAAGAAACTTCACCGAAAGAAAAACTCCTGAAAAGACATGTAGTCCTGTTTTAGCTGAACCAGGACATCCATTGTTCCCTTTGAAGCTTGTGGAGCCAAAAAACAGTTTAGGGGCAAAGAAGATGTAAATGATCCTGGATCCAACTAATGTAGGGAGCTGAGACTAAGATCCCTGAACTGCTGTTTTGGTTTTACTATGTTATTTTAAAACCTCTAATAAACTAATGTAAAAAGCAGATAGACATCTGAAATCTTAATTCTTTTCCTCTTATCTGAGTGCTCAGTATATTTCACTTAATATTACACAACAGTTGCTTTAGTAGCAAGAACTATGGAAAGACATAAAACAATCGTTTTCCTTGAAGAATGTGAAGACAATCAGAAATGCAGAAGCTGGCAAAGATCACAGCTCAGGACAGTGGCAAAATGTTGCCTAGAACAGGGATTTGCAGAGCCTCATCTTGACTGGGAAACCAAGGGAAGAAACATGACACTCTGACCTCATCATGTTGCACATAACATCAGAAGATGCTGAGAGAAGGCTTCCACTGCTTTTAAGCACTAATTCTCACCTGTAGATATCCTTTGGTTTGCATTATTTCATTTAGAAACAGTATATTTGTATTGACCTTTTGTCAATAATTTAAAATGCAAAAAGAGGACAAAAAAATAATTCTCCATCTTAAATTAATTTGTATCAAATTAAGAAAAATTTAAAACTGATATATATATACACAAACACATACAAAACCTAAATGACTTCAAGAAGAGCAGCTGCCTCCTTGCATAAATTTTTT
Source organism: Cariama cristata (assembly GCF_000690535.1). NCBI lineage: Eukaryota > Metazoa > Chordata > Aves > Cariamiformes > Cariamidae > Cariama > Cariama cristata. The sequence goes on along the minus strand of NW_009629305.1, from coordinate 23,651 downwards.
TTGTAACAGAGAAGAAAAATTTAAGTCGTGTTAATTTTCAGTGGGCCCAAACACCATGTTTATGCTGCTACTTTATCCATAACAGCCTTCTGCATGCCACTTGTGGCACCTGTTTTTCTCTACCTGCTTCTCAGTTAACACCATGGTAAAATATACACTTGCAACAGCTTTCATTCTCCAGCATTTGACTTTTTATTCCCAACTAATGTATTTCATTTGTAGGTGCTAAAAGAAACAATAACAAAGACATTTGGCAATGCTTTAGTTATTCAGTGATGTAAAGACCATGTTTTACATTGTGTTAGGAAGATTAAGAGAAACAGGGTATGCCACAATGTTTTTGTTTTTATAATTATAACAATAAAAAAGATATCTGAAGGGAATAAATAAAACTGAAAGTATAAGGTTTTCACTAAAAGGGTGAAACTTTTTTCAAATTATTGTGGTATAACCAAAAACCTAACTTAAGGAGTTATCATGGGATAAATATAGCTCAGTGTCTCTCAGCCTCTGCACTTTTCAGCTAACAGAGACCCCAAATACAAGTCTTGTACTTGTTACTCCTATGTAGATTTTGGGTCTTAGCTTACATGATGAGAAAGATTGACCTACCTCACATAGTTTTAGAAGTTAAAGAATACAAGGTAAGAAATAACCAAATTTGGGTTTGTAATTGTCAAAAGGAAAAGTAATGGAAATTCAAAGTCAAGGCAAAACCATGAATTTGGAATTATTTTTAGCTACATAGATTTTTGACAGAAGAAAATAAGCCAAACAGCCAAGTCCTCATTACTTGAATTAAAAAGAACATAACCCATCCTTTAACACACACCAGTCCTGAGAGAGGGACAGGTCACAGTAGTTGTATTTGATTGTGAGGGTGCCTTGTGGGCCAGCTGCTCCCGCTGGGGAGATATGAAATGGACTTGTGATTACAGCCTGGTGTTTAGAAAGTAGATATACATGCCAACATTGACACTGACAAGAAATATTTATACTTAAGGCTCAGATATTGTTGTAAAGGGTGCTGTTTAAAACCTTGCCTAGGAGTAGTCAAAGACTTAAGCATGCAAACTTTGAGTAGGACCATTGACATCAGTAGAACAACTTGGAGTGTACAAAATTAATTATATGTGTGCATAGGTAAGACCAAGAGTTTATTTAGCAGGGAGAGCATTATGCGAAATCTTTCACCGTAGATGCATGTGTACTCTTTTTTTAGTGAGAGGGCATGACTTTGGACTCCAAATCTAGTGACATAACACTTCAGTGCTGTTGTTAGACTTAGAAGGTTTGGCAGGATTTAAAATTTTGGTAGACCAAATGTGGAGTAAGCTGGAGCAGTGTTAGCTATGTGATTCATGTTATGTGGATTAATACCAAATTAGGAATTTTTAAAAGACAATAAACCATATTATCTCATATATGACTTATAGCTTGTTATGTCTGGCTATCCAGTCTGTTGGATTCCTTCAGATTCATATTGTATCTACACAAACATCAACTCATTTTAGGAGGAAAAGAATCACACTTAGCCTATATACATTTATAACAAGATAGATAAATTACCACACTAGTAGTAACTTTAAAAGTAACTAGTAATAGAATTTAATGCTTTTAAAGAGTCTAGTTCAGGATTCTTACTCATATATTCATTCTAGTGGTAAAAACTGGCATGACTACTCTCAGACTAAAGGGAGGGTAAATTAGTGTAACAAAAAACTTAGAGACCAAAACCAGCGTTAGGAAGTAAAAGTTAAGTTTTAGTTGAAGCAAAAAACCAGGAAGGATAGAAAATACTAGAAGAACAATCAGTGCTTTGACTACTTCTGAGGCAACAGCAGAATTGAAATCATAAAGAGAGCTTTTTAAAGCATATTTAACCACTCTATCCCCATATGTTAGACGTGAAGAGCTAAAAATTTTCCTCAATAATTTTATTTTGGAATTTAGTATTAAAATTTCTATTATTTTGTCAATCTTATAACATTTTCTGAATTAAATGGTTTGTTATTGTGCTGATTCTGTGTTGTGTGTATTAGTATATATTTAGGCATCTTTATAAACTTCTGTTTTGCAAACAGAGTCTTTAGTGCAGTCATAAAGCACAGTCTTAATAATATTCCCTTTAAATGGTGTTATTCACCAATTTATTATTTTAGTCTCATATCAGTATACTGCGGTTGCTATTCAATACTTTGCTGCTGGTGAACAAACAAAACGTTATTTTGTGGCAATTTGAAACTACTTTGTTAACTTCAAAACAGACTGATTTTTTTATCATTTCTGTATTTTTATGTCATGAAATAACTTTGCAACTTTCTTTTTGTAGCAGTGAGAAGAATAAAAAAATAATGCTATTTATGAGTCAATGTTTTCTATTATGCTTCTCATTCTATAACAATTTCTCTTCTATTGCGAATTGGAAAAGAAAAAATAGAAACATAGGTTATATATGCAACAAGTTAAATAAATGAAAAGTTACATATTTTGCTATGCATTGAAATACTTGAATAGTTTCTGCATTGCAAAAATAATACCATTCGTGCCATCCTACACACTACTGGTAAAGGGAAAATCTGCAAAGTCCTACCAGTGGTGATGTGATTGACCTTGTGCCCATTCATACTTAAAACAGAGGGTATTCTCCTTATATTTGTAATTGAGATACAGGCTCATAAACACAGTTAAATTATATATAAACTTCCTAAAAGCAAACCTTGAGGAAATGCTGATGGTAATACTGTATTATTTTTTCGTGATAAACCAAGAAATAGCAGCGTCAAATCTCTTCTGCCCACAGAAGATGAAATCACATCTCTGATCAGCCTGAGGAATGTCACAGACATGACATGGTAGAACAATGACTTTGCCATTAAAAAAAAAAAAGTAGTTAAGAAAAAACAGCTCCAGAGTATCTAATTCAGGAATGTGTCTTTTCCCACCCTGACAAATGCATACTTTTCAATTAGACCTCCATGTTTTGGTGTTTTCTTTTTTTTTTCTGCTTCAGGGTAGCACAGAAGAGGAAAGAGAAAGATTTTTTTACTCAAGGTGCCCCATTGCTTAAAGAGTGCTTTCAAACTCTTTCAGAATGATACTACATTTAATATGGAGAATGTTGAACTTATTGCAAGGCTGAACTGTGCAAAACAGTTGGGTGTTATATTTCAGTTTTACACTTATAAGTTTTTATATATATATATGTATATATATTTACAAGTTATATTTAAGTGTTACATTTACAGAGATACCTATATGTATTTCTGAGACAAACACCTAAGCCTATGAAAGACATCTTTGAGACATCTGTTAGTGTCCACTTTTACCCGGTTTAGGAACCTTTAATTCATTAATGTTTTCAACACTGTCTCCCATGAGCAGATAGTGAGGTGTACTGAAAACTGACTGAACAACTGGGTCCAGTAGGTTGTAACCAGTGGCACAAAGTATAGTTGGAGGCCAGTAACTAGAGGTGTATCCCAGGGGTCAATACTGTGTCCAATCCTGTTCAACATCTTCATTAAAGATTTGGATAAAGAGGCAGAGTCTATCCTCAGCAAGTTTGTTAATGATACAAAATGGGGAGGAGTGGCGGATATACCAAATGGTTGTACTGCCATCAGAGGGACCTTGACAGGATGGATTAATGGACTGACAGGAATCTCATGAAGTTCAACAAGGAGATGTGTAAAGTCCTGTATGTGGGGAGGAATAACTCCATGTACCAGTGTATTCTGGTGGAGGTCCAGTTGGAAAACAGCTTTGCAGAGAAGGACCTGAAGGTCCTGGTAGACACCAAGTTGAATATGAGCCAGCAATATGCCCTTGCTGTAAAGGTGGCAAATGGTATCTTCGACTGCAATAAACAAAATATTGCCAGCAGGTCGAGGGAGGTGATCCTTCCCCCCACTCAGCACTGGTGATTCCACACCTGGAGTACTGAGTTCAGTTTTGGGCTCCCCAGTACAAGAGAGACAAGGGCATACTGGAAAGAGACCAGCAAAGGACCACAAAGATGATTAAGGGACTCGAGAATCTCTCTTATTAGAAAAGACTGAGAGCTGGGACTTTTTAGCCTGGAGAAGGCTCAAGCACAATCTCACCAATATGTACAAATATCTGAAGGAAGGGTGTAAAGAAGACACAATCAGGCTCTTTTCAGTGGTGTGCAGTGACAGAACCAGAGGCAATGGGCACAATCTGAAACACAAGGTGTTTCATCTGAACATCAGGGACACCTGCCTCAGTTTTAAGATGTCAAACCATGCAGCACTGAACCACATAATGCTAATTACCACTAAAAACTTGAAAGTATCTTTTCATCTGGAAGCATATACTACGCAAATAAACCTTACATTGAATGATAATAGAGAAGAAATATGTAAAAAAGTTATTCAAAGTAAAGACTCAAAATTGACAGTCATAAATTTAAGAAGTATAAACATTTCCTCCTTTTTTCAGTCTCAGTATGGTATGATTAGAATTAAGTGTGTTGATTTTACTGGGATATTAATTGAATTCCTCATATAAGGAGAAAAAAAGAATTGGGAGTATCTGGAGACTAGGTTTATTTGGCTGTGCTAGCTTTGGAATTGTTTACACTTCTCAATTTTTTGATTTTATATATGGTTACTCTTTTATTTTCTCCAGTTTTCAGGGTTGTCATACTTTTGCCTATGTTCTTGAATGAAAAACAAATGATACCCAAGACTAGTACTAAACCAAAAAGTAACTTTAGCTTTTGAATAATTCAATAACTCAATAACTATTTTCATGTAGCTAGATGCTATTAGAACAGAAAAGATTTATATCATTGTCTTGAAAACTTTCTGTTTATATGGTTTCATCTGATCAGATAAAAAAATATCTTCAACTTCACATCCAATTGTTCACCATATTTTGCCCTGTAACCGCTGGAGAGAGAAACCTAGTGGATCTCAAAGAATCTCAAGGAAATGACCAAGATTTGATAATTTCTGACTGTTTATTTTCTGAGTCTCCAAACACAGATATGAATATACATAGTAGCTAGAGTTGGGCCAAAATTCTGCCAGAACAAGGTTATAATGTCATCCTATAGAAGTGATTGTAATTCTTTTGTGTTCAGGAGAAGAGCATATATTTATAATATGTTTAAAACTGACACAGCAACCTTAGATAGAAAGGTTAACTTTGGCTTAGTTCCACAACAGGAGACTTAGTGAGCTGTTCTAATGCCTTATCATTTTCTTACATTAAATCAATTGTTTCTATTCATGTTAGTGACAGGACAGGACTAAAAGTACCTTTTTTCATATGAGTCATGGGTAACGTGTTTGAAGAAAGGATCACAGAATCTCTGAGAAGAGAGATACACAAACCCATTTGCTTACATAGCTGTAAACATATCTGAATTAAATCGCAAAGATACTTATTTACACAGTAGATTTTTTAAATAGCTGCATAACCTGACAAATCACTTCAGACAAGATTTTTGCATTCTTTAGAATAAATATACTTTCTCTAATATCATATATAAATATGGTATCTCTAATATAATTTTCATTTGAAAGAAAAGGAGAACAGATCATGATATACACAAGTACTGATGTATCTGCTGGTACTTAAATGCCTGGTTAAAAATTCATCTGGAATCTTAAATCCCAGGTAATTCATTCATTAATTTCAAGTATGATCAAACTGAGAGATAAATTTGTAGATCCTTACTGAGCTCTTCTTTTTCTCCAGTCAATTCTATGATGTATTCATTTCATCATGCAAACACCTTTTTCCCTTTTCAAATTAAATATTTTTCAGCCTTGTGAATTCCTCTTCTGTATTACATTTCAAGAATTTTGACTATTGTTATAGTAGTTAGAAATTATCACTCTCTACAACTACCTGAAAGGAGGTTGTAGCGAAGTTGGGGTCAGCCTCTTGTCCCGGGCAACTAGTGACAGGACAAGAGGGTATAGTTTGAAACTGCGCCAGGGGAAGTTCAGGCTAGAAATGAGGAGGCATTTCTTCACAGAAAGGGTCATTAGGTGTTGGAATGGGCTGCCCAGGGAGGTGGTGGAGTCACCATCCCTGGAGGTGTTTAAAAGATGTGCTGCTCACGGACATGGTTTAATGGTGGAGTTGGCAGTGTTAGGTTTACAGCTGGACTTGATGGTCTTAAGGGTCTTTTCCACCTTAAATGATTACGTGATCCTATGATCATGAGAAAAAATTAGCAGTGTTACTGTAGGCAGATACCAGTTGCGCAGACTCCACTGATTTTGGAAAACTGGTAAAATCTAAAACAGAATTCTAGTGTATTCATACAGTTATTATAACTCCCTCCCATAAAGTCTTGTTCATTTTGTGATTCATGTTTGTCAGATGTGATCTTCTTGGTTTCTTTTCTCCCCAGTGGGAAAATGACAAGAGTTGTTTACAACTATGCTTGCTCTATCTTTTTGTCACGCAAAGCAAGATTGAAAACCTATGCCTGTCATGGAATAAAATAATGGTGGGGCTTCAGACAGTCCTTGGCTCCTGATGGAGCCAGCCCTGCAAACCTGCACCAGCACAAGGCAAAGTCATGTCTCCTGCCCAGCTAGATGTTACTCTTACCGTAGATAGATCTATGGAAATTAGGATGAGGGACTTGAATATGAAAGGAAACCAGAATAAAGGTGAAAGACAAGATTGATATAATTTTAATCTGTGTTGAGGTGGAGGTATGCTTTGCTAACTGGGATGTTTGAAAGGCCAAAGATTTAACCTGCAGGTATTTTGCATTTATTGAGGCAAAACAAGAAATATGGAGAGGGGAAATACAAAAGTTAAAAACGAAACAAAACAACCCACAGATAAACCATGGCATTGTATTACTTGCTGGGGTGGAGTATTCCAGCTAAAGAAAAGCAAATGTTGCAAAAGCTATTAATTTATATTAAGTGGTTCAACTCTGTCCCTGAAATTATCTGTTCAAAATACTGAATTCAAATTATTTGCTCAAAATACTCCTTGGGCAAATCTCCATGCTTCCAGTAATTTGAATAACCATCAAAAAAAGCTGATTTAATCTGTGAAAAGGTTATTTATTTGGTCCCAACTAATCACTGTAATTTTTGTTGTCAAAACTGATGAAGATATCCAAGAAAAGAATGAGAAAATTCACATAAAATAGGACTACATTGCATTGTTATAACCTATAAGACCATCTTGTAGAGAAGTTAACATCTAGCCCAGTGAAGATTGCCCTCTGAAGAGTTCAAACTCCTAATTTACCATTCTTGCAAAAATAACATTTATCTTTTTCTTTATTTTTCTCTGCACAAATAGATGACTCATATGCACAGATCCTTTTTTTTTTCTATAGTACAAGATTCCAAGATGGTAATAATTCATACAAGTTCATCATTTTACTATCAAGTGAAAGCAGATTAATACATTCTCTTTTAAAGTCAAAAACAGTAAACTAAACTTATTTATTCTCAGGCCTTTTCACATGGTTTCCAATTTAATTTAAATGGAATTTCAATCGTCTCAATTATCTATGAAGGGAAATCAGAAATTAGAAATTTGTTCTAACAGTCATTGGAGCTAGGAGGAGACATAGCACACTGTTAAGTTGTCAGTGATGTTGTTTAAGGAATACTAACCTTGGGAATGTTTCTCCAAATTATTCATCACTGAATAGTAGAGCAATTGGTAACTTGGTATGCTTTCTACAGTAACAGATCTCTTCTTCCTAAGAACAATTTGCATTGGAGTAGAGCAATTGGTAACTTGGTATGCTTTGTACAGTAACAAATCTCTTCTTCCTAAGAACAATTTGCATTTATATCATACATATCTATTAATATTGCATTTATCCTTTGACTGTTTTGTCTAAATCACTTCTAAAGAAAATAATCCCCACATGTACCTCACATTCCTCCACTCTCTCAAAGATATTGAGAATTTATTCTGGTTTTGTATTTGAGCATAAAATAACACATCACATTCTGAATAATGAAAAACCTTGGACTAACATTAACAAATTGCATTTCCTCAACAAAAAGACATTTCCTCATATTCATATGTGCTGAGTACTTTGGTTCTAGGGAAGTTTTTGGTTTAAGTGTTAATACTGTTAAAGAAAGTAACGAAGTTTAAAGGACTACTGGACAATATAAGAAATACATATTATATTGTGTGCTTCAGAATTTTCTGAGCATATTTCCTATTCATACATATCTTCAGGATATTTTTTAATACTTAGGGACATTAGAGGCTGACGGTATACCGAAGGCTGTACAGTAAGGATATACTGAAGTAAAATAGTAGGACCTTGATTTCAGCTGTACTAAGAAATGAATTCCTCGTTTAGATGATATTGAAAAACTAAATCCATAGTTCACTTCCAAACATAGGAGACGTTAACATGCTGTGAATAAAAAAAAAAAAATAAAAAAATTGCATTGACTCTTGTCCTGCTTGTACTATTGCTCTTAACACAGATGCTTTAAATTAACATCCAGCAGCTCCAATTCCCCTTTCAGTTAGTATTTTTACCTACATTTTCAATTTTGCTTGTGTTCCTGGCCCCAGATGAGATTGGTGTGAGTGTGTGTGTGTATGTAACTATGAAAAAATGCAATCAGGGTAAAATGCAAATTAAAACAAAGGAAATAAGTTCGTTAAAGTATTCAAGAAATTGTGCATCGTAGTTTGGGGGACTAAAGTAGGCCGATGTCCAATATGAGATAATTGGATAAATGTGTTTAGTTCCGCAAGTACAGGGTGGACAAAACTGTCAGACTGTTAATAGTCACTCCCATATACATACCAGTAAGCCTTCAGGAATAGTTGAAGTGGTCTCGGGAAATTATGGTTTTAAAATATAACTCTGCTGCCTCTAGCATTCTTAAGAAGCCATGTCCATCACATTTGTGCCAGAAAAACAGTTTCATTCCAAGAAGAATATTCTCCTCTGATTTCTGCTTGGCATCATAATGGATTCTGAGAAATGTTGAACTCTGACACTTTCATTCTTCTCATAGACAATGACATGTTAAGTACACCATTTGCCCACAAACATGATGAGAACAATTTCCATAAGAATGATGACAAGTTTTTCTGCCTCCTCTTTCACTTAAAATTGCTATTAATGCCACATATTAGAAATATAATTTGAAATTACTTTCTTTTAATTCATCCAATGATTAGCTTAGTCTAATACAATAATGAAAAAGAAACTTCTTCAGGTCTTAGAATGGTTAAATCTGACTGATCTACATATATCCTGAGGAAAGTTAACATAGAAAAGAATTATTGCAGAAGCATAGAATAATTTCAGTTGGAAGGGAATGCTGCAGATATGTGATTAAAGGAGGTTCAACTATAACAGTTTGCTCAGGACAGTCTTAAGGGGATTTTTTAACATCTCCAGTGATGGAGATTCTGCAGCCTCTCTGGGCTATCTGTATCACTATTTGACCATGTTCATGGAGAACAAGGTTTTCCTTTTATCTAGTTGGAATTTTCCTTGTTACAATTTGCATCCATTGCCTTTTATCCTACCACTTTGCACCTTTAAGAAGAGTCTAGCTCAATCTTCTCCATTACTCTCTTTTTAGGTAATCCTAGATAGCAGTAAGGTTTCCCATTTTCATCTCCAGTGTGAAAAACCCAGCCCCTCAGACTCTCCTCCAGTGTCCTGTGCCCCAGCCCAAGGCCTGTCTTGGTGATCCTCTGCTGAATCTGCTCCAATTTGTCTGTGCCTCTTTTGTTCTGGGAAGCTCAAAACTGAACACAGCACTCCAGGTGTGGTCTCAAAAGAACCAAAGAAAGAGAATGTCGTGGTTTAACCCCAGTAGGCAGCTCAGCCCCACAGAGACACTAACTCACTTCCCCGCAGTGGGATGAGGGAGAAAATCAGAAGGGTAAAAGTGAGACAACTCCTGGGTTGAGATAAAGACAGTTTAGCAGGAAAAGCAAAAGTCACACACACGAGCAAAGTAAAATAAGGAATTCATTCCTCACTTCCCATCGGCAGGCAGGTGTTCAGCCATCTCCAGGAAAGCAGGGCTCCATCACATGTAATCATTACCGGGGAATGTAAATGCAATAACTCTGAATGTCTCCCCTTTCCTCCTTCTTCCCCCCAGCTTTATATGCTGAGCATGACATCATATGTTATGGATTATGCCTTTGGTCAGTTGGGGTCAGCTGTCCTGGCTGTGTCCCCTCCCAACTTCTTGTGCACCTGCAGCCTACCTGCTGGTGGGGTGGGGTGAGAAGCAGGAAAGGCCTTGGCTCTGTGTAAGCCCTGCTCAGCAATAACTGAATCATCCCTGTATTATTAACACTGTTTTCAACACAAATCCAAAACATAACCTATGCAAGCTACTATGAAGAAAATTGACTTTATCCCAGCCAAAACCAATACATGGGAAAAATTACTTTCCTTAACCTGCAGATTGTGCTCTCCCGAATGCAACACAGGAGGCAGTTGGCTTTCTTTGCCAGTAAGGACACATCGTTGGAAAATGTTTAACTGGTTACACAACAGGACCTCCAGGTCCTTCTCTGCAAAGATGCTTTCTTGTGGGTTGCCTTCCCTGCGTAGCTGAACAATGCCTCTCTATCCCTCCTGGGTAGTCCACCTCTGCCTCTGTCTCTCATACTTCCTTTTGCATTTGGGCTCAGGCAGGCATTCCCTGTCCATCTGTGCTGGTCTTCTTACAATAGGAATGGACTGTTCTTATGCTCTGAGGAGGTGAAATGACTTTCCTGGGCCTTTTTGATTTCCAAGGTGATCTTCCAGGGTATCCCACTGAGCAGATTCTCTGAACAAGCTGAAATCTGCTCTCCTGTAGTCCATGATCATGATTTTACTAATTTTCTTGCTCACTTCTCTCAGGATTTTAGTTCTATAATTTCACAGTTGCTGCAGGCACGTCTGCCCTTGACCTTCATATCTGCGGTGGGTTATTCAGTAATTGTTAATAAGTCCAGCAGAATAATTATCAAGGCCTTACTTTAATCATGAACTTACAAGAATTAAGTCATAAGTAAAGAAGTAACCTACTGTTACCTTCCTCGTATTAGTATCTACTGAAGGCAAGTTGCTAGTCTTCATGATGTTACTAACAGAACTTTGTAGCCAGGATAGTCTAAAGGTATAAGAGAATAAAATTTTGGAGGAATGATTGATTTAACTGGAAGAAAGAGTCACGTATTTCAGCTGTAGTCTTTTCACTAAGTCTGAAAAAGAAAATATTTTCTATTAAACTTAAGATGCAAACATTCTTCTTAGTCTAATATAATCAATTAGATGACATGAAAATATAGGTATTAAGCACCTATGAAACAGAGAGGTGTCAATGATAAGAAACAGAAGAACAAGAGGTAACTAAATATAAAACTTACGTCTGTTATAGTCTGTATAGTCTTATGTTTCCTGTGTGCCAGTTTGTCTAAAGGTGGACAACCTACTTTGTCTACTCTGAAGGTAGAATGAATATGACAGTGACCCCTGGTGTCAAAGAAATGTAATTCAGCTAGAAAAAAATGGACAAAACTTTATTTTTCCCATCTCACCTTGGTAGATGTTTGCATAATAGGAATTAACATTGGAATTAAAGGCTATCGCTGCATAATATTAACAGTAAATGCTGTCTGAGAAGGTATAATGCAATTCCTGGTAGTCCTTTGGAAAGTAATTTATATATGTTGTAAATTATACAGGGAAGTTTGTAGAATTATAGATCATAGAATGGTTTGGGTTGGAAGGCATGTTTAAAGATCATCTAGTCTAACCCAGTTGTCACAAGCAGGGACAACTTTCACTTGATCAGGATGTTCAAAGTCTCGTCCAACCTGATGTTATGATGTTAAGATAGGTTATGATAATGTGAAAAAAAATCACACTAGTTGTTGATGAAGACATAACCTAAGCTCATTTTAGGTGTTATGCGATATCCCATCAGAACTTCAGCTGCTCCTCCAGAAGAAAAAAGAGTTTCTTTTTTTCTGACATTTTAAACTCCCAGGCCCATGTGGACATCCTGGGAACCCAAATGCCTCTCTCTGAGACTGCACTACATGCCCGTTTAGGCAACTGATTGAATGTTAGTCAAGCCAGCTTGGTGAACTAAAGTGCTCTTCAGGCTTCAGTAACCAGTTGATGTTGATATTATCTCCAATGACTATAATAACTGTCATATACACACTTAAATGTAGGAGTCTCATCTTGAACCGAACCTCACTCATAGTTTTTAGAACTTGAAATTCAGGTCATGTACGTAAGGGTTTTGCAAAAATTTTGTTAAGTGTTTTGACTGATTATGCCTGAATTTTTTTAAGGTTCTTAAGGAAAGCTCAGTTTAGTATGCAAGGTTTTTTCAAGAATAAATTTTGCATACCTTTTCAAATTTACAACCATATTGATATATCTGTGCTCACCAGAACTTGATTTTGGGATGCCTGAATATTTATTTTTCATTCAAGCAACAATGAATTAATATTTGAACATGAACTGATGCAAGAAATGAGACTAAATCTTCACCGGAACAAATTCTCCATTTTCAGTCCTTCCCAGGCTATTAACTATTACTAACTAGTGAAGTAAAGGATGCTAACTTTAAACAAGTCTTACAGTTTCTTGCATCATCATTGATGAAAGAATTCGGGAAGTATTTTTTTTTTTTACCAATATGTTGGGCAAAAGTTATGACTTGCTGAAGTAATACTGAAAAATTACTCAATGTATGGTTGAATAACGAACATCCTCAGATGGCAATATCCCATCTGTTCGATAATAACTCTAGTTGAATGCTCATGTAGATAACTGGTGTTATAAGGAAGCAAATGATAAAGACTGACATGGAAAAACAAAACCTTCTCTGCAAGGCTGGGGCAAATTAGAATATTCCACTATTTATCCTAGTGACGTTTTTCTGTTCTACGAGTGGGATAAGTTCTACATCAGAATAACAGATGATCTCTGTAACTGCTAGCAGGACTCCTTCTTAAAGATGGAAAAGAAGATCCAAATACAATATAGAAATATATTATTTCTTCTATTCTGTTTTGTGTTGTGTAGGTCATATATTTTTCGCTACATAGGTGAGGAAATAAAGGTAAAAAAGTCAATGTCAGAATTTATCACAATTTTTGCTACTTTCAGATGTGTTCAGATATGACTAACAGGGTGAAATAATTAATTGCTGTCAGATTTACTTTTAAGCATCTTATGTTGTATAATTACTTCTAGAAGTAATCAATATATCTGGACTTTTATTTTTAAAGCATTCCTTAACGATTTTCTCCTGTCAAGGAATAAGACAGAGGCAGGACCTGGAAAGAAATCAATTGTAAAATTTGTGATGAGAAGACTTGCTTAGATCTTCTTTCAATATCACACTAATTCAACATTTTCATGCTTTTTTTTACACACTGTTGAAACAGCAACATATGTGATTATGGAGGTACACCATCAAAACATGCTATGACCCATAGTGAAAATCTGTCTTATATTTCAGGACATACTGCAAAAGAAAGATAAAACTGATTTTGAATGTTGTCTTGGAAACAAAAATTAAGTGATGAAAATTTTCCCATTCTTTGCTTTTTGAGGAGTTTTTGGGTAATCTAGTCTCAAGTTGTCTTTGACTCAGCATTCTACCTATTACATTTATTTGAATTTATGAATTTGACATTTATAGCCTGGTTTAACACTATTGATTATCAATATTATTAATGATTACGATGCTTGCCTTTTAAAAATGTTTTGAAGGACTATAACTGTAAACCACTTAGAGTTCTGGTGGAAATTAAGTGTCATTTTGTCATTCCATAGTCAGATTTCCCATGAATAAATAAAACAAAGTACTATACAATGCAAACCTCAGGTTCACATGAATAACTTTGGGGTTTCTTACTTCAGCTATACAGGTGTATGAACCAAAAATCTACTAAGTGGTTTATTAGACAATGTAACAGATTTTCTGTCTTTTTATTTTTTGCTAGAAAAATCCAAATGTTCATGAAAACAAACTGCCAATCTCTTGGTTGTAGTAACTCTATTAAGTTTATTTGAGATAGCAAAACTATACAACCATATTATAAATCTGACATAAAGTTTCTAGTGATTGCCAGCTATTTGTTTCAAACTTGTAGAAAAAAATTATGCAAAACTGGCTGAAAAGCTGTAGTTGTTCACTTTGGGAAAACAGGGTGAGTTTGAAATTACTTCTTACACTTTTCGCATCTGCAAAATTCTTCTCCCTTGTCCTTTTTAAAGATTAAAAGAAATGCACATTGAAGCTAATTTTTTTTTCCATATGAATGTTTCTTGAATAAAAAATGTCAAAATAAAAAAGCAAACCCCCAGATTAGCATTAAAGTTTACTTTCACTTATCATGCTTTTCATGTGAACTTTGAAAAGACATTCCTATGTACTAATTTTAAATAAAATGCATTTTGTTACAATTGCAAAGATGCATCAAGTTGTGAATTCAATATACCAAGTTTTGATTCACTTCATTTTTCATTAAATAAAACATGCTATGAGTTCATTGCTGAAATTACTACACTGGTAGTAAGTTCATCTTTTTGACAATGTCTGTATTTATACTATTATCATTTTTTATTCAAGAAAACAATCTTTTTGTGTGTAAAAGAACTGAGTAGTCTTATTGGAATAAAACTAATGTCCAAGATTCTGCAATAAGTTTAAAGAGTAATGTTTGAATCAAAAGGCCACCTTAACTTTAATAAAATTATTTCTATTTTTGTAACTGATAATTTTTTCAGTGATGCTACATAGATATATCGCAGTATTGCTTGTTGCAAAAAGCTCTTGTTTTACAGAATATTTGCTATCTTGTACAATATCAACTGTCTTCTGAAAAAAATCCATCTTTACTAAAGTTAGTTGCTTTTTCGTATTATTATATTTGTCCTTGGAACTGTTTCTGCCCATTAACTAGTAAAGCAGCTGTTAACGGCTAGTAACAGATTTTGAGAAGCAATTTCTTAAGAAGGGAACTAATAGCTAATTAACTTACATGTTTGTTAAGTATCTGAATGTTCTTTTCATATTGACATTTATTATCACCAACTTCTAATCTTAGACTACAAAATGAGGTAATTAAATTGTATTTGTTTGTGTAGCAGAGGACCTGATGAGAATTCTGGAAGCATGTTTGTTTTTCAGACCATCCATATTCTCCAGTGTGACTTTGGGGCATTGAAAGGTCAGTTAAAAAAAAAAAAACAAAGCAGAACTACTTTTCAGTAGTTTTTTCATTCCATAAAAAAGGAGATTATAACGAAGGCTGTTAGAACAATTTTTAATATTTACTGCAAACTTGATCCATTTACTCAACAAATCTCTTGTGAATTATTTCAATTTTTTTTCTCAATCCACTATTCAATATTGAGTGTGTAGGCTAGATAAATAAGTTCTAACATACAGATGGTCTGCAAACAAATAATATAGATTTGTCACCACTTAGATTTTGCATGATGTTTGATCACTTATGTATTTTTTGTGCATCCTGATTAAATAGCTAGAATATTTGAAAGAAAAAGTAATTAAAAATAATGACTTGTCAATAAACAAATTTCTTTTGGATCTAGTCTGAAACTTGAAGGATTCGGAAAATACTTTCCTGATTTTTCCAAACTGGGTAAGAATTATTGGTTCACAAATGAAATTATATTTAACACACTATACTAATCTGTGCAAAGCTGTTTTTCAGTGATTGTTCCAAATTTATGGAGGACTGTTAAGTGCCTAAGATATGACTATATGTACCAAAGGAAATATTCAAATATTTTTACTTGATTTAGATACTTTAATGTTTTCATTGTAGATTAGATTCTTCCACTGCTTATGTAATATAAAGACCATCTTTGGATATTTAAGTGTATTTGCCATTTGGGTATTTAAGTGTTTAATTCATACCAGTTTCAAAACAACTTCAATATGTAGTATTTTCGTTGTAGGTACACTTAACCTATGTGAATGTTCATGTATCAAAATTTTTTTGAAAAATCTAACTTAATTCTATTTAACTTGAATGGTTTTGTAAGTTTTAGATGACTTTTGAAAATGAAAGAAAAGTCCAAACCCAAGAGCAATCTAAATAGTGTAATATAGAACATGACAATGTTAGGTATTAGCTGCCTGACTGCTGTTACAGGTTTCTGACAAGAACATGGTAAGAACAAGGAACGATAGACTGGTAAATGCTCACAAATTCAGCAAGAACTTCATGTGGGAATCCAATGGCAAAGCAATAAGGACAGAGTGTGTCTTAAATCCTGTCCTTCTTTTTGGATTAGATATTTTGCACACTGGATATTTAACATCTCCTTCCACTCGTCATTATAGCTTGTAATCTTCTTCCAAAGCAAAAGCCGAAATTTTTTCTTTAAAAAATTGGACAGTAATCATTCTTTTTGTTATTAAAAAAATCTTATTATGGACAGAAAAGAACACCCCATGTATAGGTAGACAAGAATTTATTGTAAATCTCATTAATGTTTTAGTAGTCTAATAAAAAATTCAACAGTTATACTAGCCCAGGCACGGTAACACTGACAGTCATTGTCTGAATTAATACATAAGAGCTTCCAATAGTTAAAAATTACACAAAACAACCTACAGTATCTTCTTTTCTATCTGACATTAGGCTCACCCTTCCAAAGACTCTATGGATCTTAAGGTCAGTGTTGACTGTCTTCCTTGGGAAGATAGGTGGGCCAACACAGCAAGTCATCAGTCTCCTAAGGTATTTGCCTGGAGGAGTCCACTACTGGTCCTAAATGCCCATTCCACTGCAATCTTGAGTTTGGATGACTTTTTATATATTTTCTCAAAACAGCCTGTTCATTCTCATTAACTGCTGGCTAAACTGTGAAAGCTGCGGAACAGTCTCCCCATCTCTCGCCTGGCACAACAGGGCTGTTGTTTGTTATGCAGTGACTGCTGGGCTTTTACCATATCTAAGACACAGTTTAAGGTAAAACAGTTTAGGCAATAGGCATAGACTAAAAATCTCTCAGCCCAAGACAAGCCAGGCAGGTTCTGAAACACTGCACTGCCTAGTGAGTGCGCAGCCTGTGGGCTGCAGGTTTTTTACGCCTAGAGCACTGGGCTGGACCTCTAGAGCCAGGTAACAGTGAGTTAGGCTGAGGAATGAGGACTGAGTGTGTGAGGAGTCCCATCTGCGTAGTCTGAAGTTTTTCCACTTGGTCTAAAGCAATTCTGGACTAACTATGTTGGAGGAGAGGAGATGGGATAAAGAAAAACTGAGTGAACAAGGACTGTAATTTAGTGCTTACGACTTTCCTCTGGGACATCTGGAGTTTGGATTCAGCTCTGAGGGCTGATTAAGTATTTGAAGTGTAAAGTGCATAAATAGAAACTCTGGTTTTTAAGTCTCCTCACGCAGAGGAGAAATTAAATCAAGAATATCTCATGTCCTGAATGAATGTCCTACGCACTAAGTCCTTATCTAAAGGACATTGACAACTCTTCTGGCCTTCTTCAGGAAAATAGCAGTTAAGTCTGCTTTTTTATGGTGCTCATTCAATAAATGTATTCTGTGAACACTCTCTTGCTTGTGCTCTTCTCGATCCTCTGACCTTGAAAGTCAAAAAAGTCTAAAAAAAAAGCTTTTGTGAATTCTTGTGGAAGACAGGCTTGATCCAGAATGCTGTAAATCATTACTGTCAAGTTCAAAGTACCTTTAGACAAAAAGGTAAGAATTTTGGGTACCTTAGGAATGTGAGCCTCCCAAGGATTCATACTCTTAAGAGGGCTTGAGGGTCACAAACCAGATTTAGTTATCCACATTCCACCTAAATTTGGCTCTGAACATAGTTTTACAAATTGCTTGAGCATTGAAATGTTAAGCTCAGGTATGGGTAAATATTTTTAGATATCTAGGTGGCTGGATCTGAGGTGTTCTCATTTAGGAAAATGATACTGTCACTTTTTTTTTTTTTTTAAACTTTTTTTTTTAACCCTTGCTACAAGAATGTGAAGACTGTTGTGGATGCTATTGAAAGAACAGTATTCTTGTACAGTACAATATACACACACAATAGAATTAATACTAAATGGGAAGCAAATTAGCAAGTGGAAATAGTACTCAAAGATAACTACAAAACCTTCTGCACCATTTCAGGACTCTGTGCACTGATATCCTTCTTCATTTGAGGGACATGATGGAAATGCAACTCCTTTCAGAGTCTTGCAGTTTGTGGACTTAAATAATGTGTTGCCTCCAAGGAACCCTAACCATCACCAATACTAAACTTTGATGGTTTCCAAAAAAAAACCTGCGATATAAACAACTCCTTTATTTTTTTCATTCTTATTCTAGGGAAATTATTTGATAAAAAGAATCTCAACTTATATTTTTGTGGGTAAACTGCCTGCTTTGTCTCGGTTGATGAAGGTCAGTCTATGAAGGATTAAAGTGTCCACTAAGAACACCAAAGTATAGTGAAGACTAACTTATCAAAGATCCATCTAGCTGTTTTTATGTTCTATATAGTGTTCACACCCTTCATTTCGTGGTCCTAGAATTTACATGGGAAAAGACAGAGAACAGCTGATTCTTGTCCATGCTCTCAAAACCACTGATTTTGCAATATTTTGTAATATACCCTTAGGTTAGGTTAGCTCTTGTAGCCCTTTGAAACTCTTCAAGTTCTCCTGTATCTTTTTTAGACATGAGGGGACAAGAACTGCACAACTGTGGGCAGACCCTGAGTTTGCAGGTTGCGTAATGTTCTGGTTATATTCCTTATTTCTTTCCTAATAATTCTTTACAATTAACTTGTTTTCTTTTGACTTCTGCCAAACACTGAGCTGATGTTTTTATGAAACTCCCTGTCTTGCTTCTGAACAGTAATGGTCATCGCCAATCCCAGCTTTTAATATATGAAGCTGGAATGGTTTCTCTCGTGTGTGCTACATTTCACATTAATCTACAATCAACTTCATCTTCCATTTTATTGCCTCATAACATCCCTCATAATCTACTCCGTCCTTGCTCTGATGAATAATTTCATAAAATCAGCCAACTTTCCACTCTTTACTCAACTTTCCAGATGTTTTTATATACATGCATACATAAAATACAGCTATTTTAATACATGTATGTATCTACAAGTCGATACTAAAACAGCCTTGAAGCTCTCTAGGTGACTTCC
>NW_009629305.1:0-4449 GCF_000690535.1 Cariama cristata | reverse complement strand
CTGTGACAACTAACCTTTTACTCAAATTCTCAGTTTTCTTGTCTTTCAACCAACAGTTTTATCTATATAATGGAGTGGTGGTACATGCCTCATTTGACCACAGTCTTCGTTCTCAGCTGGTAGCAATGACATTAGCCCTGTGACTGCAGTCATCATAACATGTGGGAGCATAATGTTGCTGCCAAGTGCAGTCCTGTTCTTGGGTAAGACTCAAGCATAGGTGATGCAGCTAATTCACCTTCCAAAATCTCTGCCAAGATCTCATTGTACATGTGATGTCAGAGACACAAGCGAGCCTGGTTCAACATGTCTCAGAGTACTTTATTGTATAGTATGGATTTATTATTAGGTTGCTCAAAGTATTTTCACAGTGAATTTAGACGCTGCAGTTTGCTACTTACTGTTCTCCTTATGAAAATTTGACCTATTGATTGTGATCAAGTCCAAGCATTAAATCAGTTATATAATTTATATGAGTCCATTTTTCAAAATAAGGGTTTGCTTGTTGTGAGATGTTTCATAATTAAAATTATTTGTAGACTCTAGCATAGCAACAACAAAATAAAATACCTCAATGTAATATGGTATACATAAGGCAAGGTACTGAAAGTTACAGCTTAGGTTATTGGCATATATATACTGTTTTCTCTTTGTTTATGTGCTAACATTATTGCATTTTGGCACAGATGAAATAACAGATGCAGTTGTTTTGCTTCCCTTACTTCCAAATATTTGCATGGTCAACAGTAAAATTGCATCAATATAGGATTTTATAGACAAGAATATTTTAGTAGGATCGTTCCCACCATGAAGAAGGAAAACAACAGTAACAAATTCAGGAACTAACTATGGTTTATATGAAATTATATTTTCTCTCTATAGGTTTTTATTTTTAATTTCTACTCTGTTTTTCAAAGTATATGCTTCCTGTAGGTGACATTACATGCTATAAGCCAAATTTGAAAATGAAAACATCAGAGTGCAAAAAAGGTCATATTTAGGCTTAAAAAGCATGTTTTCATGCTCAGGTAGTTCCAAAGTAGCTAACTCATATTTTCTTACGCTTCTGAAAAAATCACCTTTAAGTTGAAAATGAGCATGGAAAAATTTAGCTCAAAGCGTTTGTGGTCTGATTTGAAAACTGCAAGCAACAACAAACAATGCTTAAAAGTCTCCATTCAGGACTATACTTCTGGTGTCTTATTACTATAAGCACTAATTCTACATTCATTGACTGAAGACATTACAAGCCCATTTTAAAAAAAAAAATGCTATGGACGACAGAATCCATTTCCAAAATACACTTGAATTCTTTGTCCTAAATAAGATAAGCACTTCAAAATTGAATGCACAAGGTAATAATGATTTTACTAATGTCTCATGAATCCCAAATAAATGCCGTGCTCTGGAAACTGGATTTATTATGCTGCTTCATATGTTTTTCTAGAATGTCCTTTTTCCCCTTCATCTATGGTTTTTCAGGTTTACTACTATCTTTTCATCTCTCTTCAACTGGAAACTTTCCTTTTCTGTCTTTTTTATTCTCATTTATACAAGTATAGTTTTCTTTGTGGAAACATTGACATCAGAACACTTTTTAGTATCTTCTTGGATTTATCCTTTAAAGCTAACTTTTGGATAGATATTACCTCTGTGTCAGTGAGAAGTTGACCAGTATTGGAAGGATGAATTGGTTTTCACTCTTCTCATTGCTAAGTATTTAGTATCATAGCAGTTTCTCAAAAGATGTCTGATAACTTACTTCCAGATATAAGAAACAAAATATTGGAATTTAGTAAAGAATTCACAGTCTATATGGACTCTTTTCTTATAGGTCCCTGCTTACAGACTTCTCCCACTTCTCTCACGACCTATTATTCTGGAGTAACCCAGCTGATGTGGACAGAAAGTGATGTGTACCACAGCCGTATTGCATGAGAAAGATACCATGTCTCTTCAACACCTTTTATGGAGAGGTGAACTTTTCCTTCAGAACATGGCATCAGCAATTTTGGGAAGAGTCTTTGGGCTTGACTTTCCCTTGTTCTGTGCGTGCCCATTGTCTAAAAGATGTTTTAACCTGCACAGACCAAAAAGTTGTGAGCATGCTAATGATGAAATAGTACGGATGACTCTGTATCTGTGTCTGAACCCATGTCCTTATTCTGATTGCTAGTCCAGGTATAATCAGGATAAATACTAAATACTAACTACTCAAAATTTCTTAATCACCCAAGAATTTAAGCATGTGCAAAAGTTAACCAATTTGTCTAGACAAGCTCTTAGGCTCCTACTTGAACTCTGTCATGACTCAGTTTCTAAAAAAGTACTTCAATTTTTTCTAGGTCTCTGAAATGACAGTATTAATGAGTCTTGCTCTGACTGGTCAATGCAAGTAGGCTATGTCTGCATTAGCAAGCAGTGTGGTGAACAGGTTCAAACCTGCAGAGTAAAACAGTTGGTGCTGAGGACTTGATCTCCCCACTGCACAGTTCAGGTATTTAATTTTGGAGTATCTCTTGTCTGGTCTCATGAACTGAATGTTTATTAGCAACTAGACCACATTAGGTATCCTTCTGAAGTGTGTTTTCTTGTTTCATTTCCAAAAGTAACTCATTTCTGTGATAAGAAGTGAAGTACGGTAAGTGGGGGAAATTGAGAGGTTTGCTTCAAAATAATCTTGATGGGAACTAAAACTCAAATGTAGATGCATGCACAGCAGGCAGCTGTGAGTTTAGTGCACAGCAACTGCATTAGTTGTCAATGCAAAATGGAGACAGATGAAATACTGCTGTGTGACTCTTGATATAAATGTTTTGCTGGGAAAAGTAACAGCCTGATTCTACCCCCACATCATCTGTTGCCATCCTCCAAGAAAGCCGCTTCACAGTTAAAAGACTAGTCTTGTGCACTACGAAATAGTCTCCTGACTATTTTCTGTGGTGAATAATTCTAGAGGTGCAAATATAAGAATAATAGGATCAAAACAAGAGCAGGAGATCACATATACTGATCTATACAGTTAAGGTATAGCTAGTGGGAAAGGTTTTGAGTCCTCCTTCCAGTTGTATCTCTCTTTTTCAGTCAAAGACTGTGGCTCTGGTGGCCACATGTGAAAGATGTACATGCATTTGTTCGAAGTATAATTGTGTACAGTGCATGTAACTGTGTGTGGGATAAATGCTTCGGAAACTAGATGAGTGCCATTAGGTGTGTAATATCTGTACCTAGTTCTTAGACGAGTACTTTTTATTAAGCTGAACATCAGGTCATCTTCAGAGATAGATGATGAAGTCTCTTACACTTAATCTCTATCTAAATTGTGTTAATGTCTGAGAAAACTTACAGAGATGTTCTCTTCCTAGAAGTTTAGAATCAACCCAAATCTTATAATATGAAATAAAAATAAAGAAGACGGAAAGTGGTTTGTTCACCTCTCAGAAATGTTTACCCTCTGACTCTGGAGTAATCCATCACTTCAGTGTCACAAAGCAGATTTTTTTTCATTAGCCGGAACCATTTTTCTTCTACTCTGAAGATGCACTACCACAGGAGATAGGAGGTTTAGTAACAACCTCTAGAATATCCCACTGTCTTTCAACTGTGTTGTCCATCCTTTTGTTATCATAAGGTCTCAATTACCTAATGATTCAGGATTCAGCTGTACACCATAAATATAATACAATGTAAGTTAAATTATCTACAAAAAGAAATCTGGCAACAAATAACTGTATATTCTAACTTATGAACAGTATAGATATTTTTATTTCACTATTTATTACACTAATGTATAGAAGTAGGCAGAAAAGTAAAAAATGTTCCTAGTATTAGTGAATTTTATTTTTATTTCATTTTACATCTTATTTTCAAGCCTGACTGCAAGATGAATCTTCATTTAATATTCATTGCTAGTGCCTCACAAAGTAGATGATACTTATTATTATTTAGGATTCGAGAATATCTGCATTTCTCTGAAGTATAAGATTTCCAGCAGTATTTTGAAAGCTCACTTTTTCCGTGAATGGAATTGATACGCTCAGTAACTGAGAGACCGGTTTTGAGAGTATAGTAGTTCTAATTTGGAAGTATAATTACAAATGCTGCTGGGAAGGTCATATTTCAAAAATAATGATGTTAAATCTCTCCTGTAGGAAAGGTCTTATGGTTTGAGAATCTCTTCTACTTAACTGATTGGTAATTCCTTACCATCATTATGAACACATGAGCATTGCCTGATAGCAGGATAAAATATTCAAGGTTTTTAGAATCAACAGTTTTCTGTCACTTTCCTTCTGATCTGAAACATTGTTGTAGTTTAACTCCAGCTAAGTACCACAGAGCCACTTACTCACTCCTCCTCTTCCACACTCCAGGTGGGATGGGAAGGAGAATCAGAAAAAAATAAAACCCATGGATTGAAATAAGAACAATTTAATAACTGAAATAAAA